>NC_057799.1:460471302-460622933 GCF_018294505.1 Triticum aestivum
CCAATTTCTGAAGAGTTTTTTAGGGAGACTTGAAGGAAATATGCCCTAGAGGCAATAATAAAGTTGTTATTTATATTTCCTTATATCATGATAAATGTTTATTATTCATGCTAGAATTGTATTAACCAGAAACTTAGTACATGTGTGAATACATAGACAAAACAGAGTGTCCCTAGTATGCCTCTACTTGATTAGCTCGTTAATCAAAGATGGTTAAGTTTCCTGACCATATACATGTGTTGTCATTTGATGAACGGGATCATATAATTAGGAGAATGATGTGATGGACAAGACCCATCCGTTAGCTTAGCATAATGATCGATTAGTTTTATTGCTATTGCTTTCTTCATGACTTATACATGTTCCTCTGACTATGAGATTATGCAACTCCTGAATACTGGAGGAACACCTTGTGTGCTATCAAATGTCACAACGTAACTTGGTGATTATAGAGATGCTCTACAGGTGTCTCCAATGGTGTTTGTTAAGTTGGCATAGATCGAGATTAGGATTTGTCAGTCCGTGTATCGGAGAGGTATCTCTGGGCCCTCTCGGTAATGCACATCACTATAAGCCTTGCAAGCAATGTGACTAATGAGTTAGTTACGGGATTATGCATTACGGAACGAGTAAAGAGACTTGACGGTAACGAGATTGAACTAGGTATGATGATACCGACGATCGAATCTCGGGCAAGTAACATACCGATGACAAAGGGAACAACGTATGTTGTTATGCGGTTTGACCGATAAAGATCTTCGTAGAATATGTAGGAACCAATATGAGCATCCAAATTCTGCTATTGGTTATTGACCAGAGATATGTCTCGGTCATGTCTACATAGTTCTCGAACCCGTAGGGTCCGCACGCGTAACGTTCAATGATGATTTGTATTATGAGTTATCTGATTTGATGACCGAAGTTTGTTCGGAGTCCCGGATGAGATCACGGACATGACGAGAAGTATCGAAATGGTTGAGAGGTAAAGATTCATATATTGGAAGGTTACATTCGGTCACCGGAATGGTTTGGGTTGTTTCGGATAAGTTTCGGAGTACCGGGGGTTACCGGACCCCCCCCCCAAGTTCATGGGCCTTCATGGGCCTTAGTGGAAAGGAGAGGAGGGCCACAAGGGAGGCCCCCCATGGCCAGTCTGAACTGGACTAGGGAGGGGGCGGCGCTCCCTCCTTCCTTCTCCCCTCTCCCCCCTTCCCTCCTTCTCCTAGTTGGAATAGGAAAGGGGTGGGGGCGAATCCTACTTGGACCGGGAGTCCAAGTAGGACTCCCCCCCTTGGCGCGCCCCCTCTAGGGTCGGCCTCCTCTTCCCCCCTCCTTTATATACATGGGAGGGGGGCACCCCAAAGGCACACCAAGTCTTCTCTTAGCCGTGTGCGGTGCCCCCCTCCACAGTTACACACCTCGGTCATATCATTGTAGTGCTTAGGCGAAGCCCTGCGCCAGTAACATCATCATCACCGTCACCACGACGTCGTGCTGATGGAACTCTCCCTCGTCCTCAACTGGATCAAGAGCTCGAGGGACGTCATCGTGCTGAACGTGTGCTGAACACGGAGGTGTCGTACGTTCGGTACTTGGATCGGTTGGATCGCGAAGACGTTCGACTACATCAACCGCGTTACTAAACGCTTCCGCTTTTGGTCTACGAGGGTACGTGGACACACTCTCCCCGCTCGTTGCTATGCATCTCCTAGATAGATCTTGCGTGATCGTAGGTAATTTTTTTTGAAATACCGCGTTCCCCAATAGTGGCATCCGAGCCAGGTCTATGCGTAGATGTCATATGCACGAGTAGAACACGATGAGTTGTGGGCGATAATAGTCATACTGCTTACCAGGAACGTCTTACTTTGATTCGGCGGTATTGTTGGATGAAGCGGCCCGGACCGACATTACATGACCGCGTTCATGAGACTGGTTCTACCGACGTGCTTTGCACACAGGTGGGTAGCGGGTGTCTGTTTCTCCAACTTTAGTTGAATCGAGTTTGGCTACGCCCGGTCCTTGTTGAAGGTTAAAACAGCACACTTGACGAAAAATCGTTGTGGTTTTGATGCGTAGGTAAGAATGGTTCTTGCTAGAAGCCCGTAGCAGCCATGTAAAACTTGCAACAACAAAGTAGAGGACGTCTAACTTGTTTTTGCAGGGCATGTTGTGATGTGATATGGTCAAGACGTGATGAAATATAAATTGTTGTATGAGATGATCATGTTTTGTAGAAGTTATCGGCAACTGGCAGGAGCCTTATGGTTGTCGCTTTATTGTATGAAATGCAATCGCCATGTAATTGCTTTACTTTATCACTAAGCGGTAGCGATAGTCGTGGAAGCAATAGTTGGCGAGACGACAACGATGCTCGATGGAGATCAAGGTGTCAAGCCGGTGACGATGGTGATCATGACGGTGCTTTGGAGATGGAGATCAAAAGCACAAGATGATGATGGCCATATCATATCACTTATTTTGATTGCATGTGATATTTATCCTTTATGCATCTTATTTTGCTTAGTACGACGGTAGCATTATAAGATGATCTCTCACTAAATTTCAAGGTATAAGTGTTCTCCCTGAGTATGCATCGTTGCTACAGTTCGTCATGCCGAGACACCACGTGATGATCGGGTGTGATAAGCTCTATGTTCACATACAACGGGTGCAAACCAGTTTTGCACACGTAGAATACTCAGGTTAAACTTGACGAGCCTAGCATATGCAGATATGGCCTCGGAACACTGAGACCGAAAGGTCGAACGTGAATCATATAGTAGATGTGATCAACATAGTGATGTTCACCATTGAAAACTACTCCATCTCACGTGATGATCGGACATGGTTTAGTTGATATGGATCACGTGATCATTTAGATGACTAGAGGGATGTCTATCTAAGTGGGAGTTCTTAAGTAATATGATTAATTGAACTTTAATTTATCATGAACTTAGTACCTGATAGTATTTTGCATGTCTATGTTGTTGTAGATCAATGGCCCGTGCTACCGTTCCCTTGAATTTTAATGCGTTCCTAGAGAAAAATAAGTTGAAAGATGCTAGTAGCAATGATGCAGACTGGGTCCGTGATCTGAGGATTATCCTCATTGCTGCACAGAAGAATTATGTCCTTGATGCACCGCTAGGTGACGGACCTATTGCAGGAGAAGATGCAGACGTTATGAACGTTTGGCAAGCTCGGTATTATTACTACTTGATAGTTTAGTGCACCATGCTTTACGGCTTAGAACTGGGACTTCAAAAACGTTTTGAACACCAAGGAGCATATAAAATGTTCCAAGAGCTGAAATTGGTATTTCAGACTCATGCCCGAGTCGAGAGGTATGAGATCTCTGACAAGTATTTTGCCTACAAGATGGAGGAGAATAGCTCAACCAGTGAGCATATGCTCAGAATGTCTGAGTACTACAATCTCTTGAATCAAGTGGGAGTTAATCTTCCAGATAAGATAGTGATTGATAGAGTTCTCTAGTCACTATCACCAAGTTACTGGAACTTCGTGATGAACTATAATATGCAAGGGGTGACGAAAACGACTCCCCAAGCTCTTCGCTATGCTGAAATCGGCGAAGGTAGAAATCAAGAAAAGCATCAAGTGTTGATGGTTCACAAGACCACTAGTTTCAAGTAAAAGGGCAAGGGAAAGAAAGGGAACTTCAAGAAGAATGGCAAGCAAGTTGCCACTCCCATGAAGAAGCCCAAAGCTAGACCCAAGCCTGAAACCGAGTGCTTCTACTGCAAAGGAAATGGTCACTGGAAGCGGAACTGCCCCAAATACTTGGCGGATAAGAAGGATGGAAAAGTGAACAAAAGTATATATGATATACATGTTATTGATGTGTACTTTACTAGTGTTCATAGTAGCCCCTGGGTATTTGATACTGGTTCAGTTGCTATGATTAGTAACTTGAAACAGGAGTTACAAAATGAACAGAGACTATTTGAGGGCGAGGTGACGATGTGTGTTGGAAGTGATTCCAAGGTTGATAAGATCACCATCGCACACTCCCTTTTCCTTCGGGATTAGTGTTGAACCTAAAATAAATGTTATTTGGTGTTTGTGTTGAGCATAATATGATTGGATCATGTTTATTGCAATACTGTTATTCATTTAAGTCAAAGAATATTGTTATTCTATTTACATGAATAAAACCTTCTGTGGTCATACACCCAAGGTGAATGGTTTATTGAATCTTGATCGTAGTGATACACATATTCATAATATTGATGCCAAAAGATGTAAAGTTGATAATGATAGTGCAACATACTAGTGGGACTGCCGTTTAGGTCATATTGGTGTAAAGCGCAAGAAGAAACTCCATATGGATGGACTTTTGAAATCACTTGATTATTAATCATTTGATGCTTGCGAACCATGCCTTATGGGCAAGATGCCTAAGACTCCGTTCTCCGGAACAATGGAGCGAGCCAGTGACTTATTGGAAATAATACATACCGATGTATGCGGTCTGATGAGTGTTGAGGCTCGCGACGGGTATCATTATTTTCTGACCTTCACAGATGATTTGAGCAGATATGGGTATATCTACTTAATGAAACACAAGTCTGAAACATTTGAAAAGTTCAAAGAATTTCAGAGTGAAGTGGAAAATCATCGTAACAAGAAAATAAAATTTCTACGATCTGATCATGGAGGTGAATATTTGAGTTATGAGTTTGGCCTTCATCTAAAACAATGTGGAATAAAATTCCACAACTCACGCCACTTGGAACACCACAGCATAATGGTGTGTCTGAACGTCGTAACCATACTTTATTGGATATGGTGCGATCTATGATGTCTCTTACCGATTTACCACTATCATTTGGGTTATGCATTAGAGATAGGTGCATTCACGTTAAATAGGGCACCATCTAAAACCGTTGATACGACACCATATGAACTGTGGGTTAGCAAGAAACCTAAGCTGCCGTTTCTTAAAGTTTGGGGCTGTGATGCTTATGTGAAAAAGCTTCAACCTGATAAGCTCGAACCCAAATCGGAGAAATGTGTCTTCATAGGATACCCAAAGGAAACTGTTGGGTACACCTTCTATCACAGATCTGAAGGCAAGATATTCGTTGCTAAGAATGGATCCTTTCTAGAGAAGAAGTTTCTCTCGAAAGAAGTGAGTGGGAGGAATGTAGAACTTGATGAGGTAATTGTACCTTCTCCCGAATTGGAAAGTAGTTCATCACAGAAATTAGTTCCAGTGATTCCTACACCAATTAGTGAGGAAGCTAATGATGATGATCATGAAACTTCAGATCAAGTTACTACCAAACCTCGTAGGTCAACCAGAGGACGGTCCGCACCAGAGTGGTACGGTAATCCTGTTCTGGAAGTCATGTTACTAGACCATGACGAACCTACGAACTATGTGGAAGCGATGATGAGCCCAGATTCCGCGAAATGGTTTGAGGCTATGAAATCTGAGATGGGATCCATGTATGAGAACAAAGTATGGACTTTGATTTACTTCCCCGATGATCGGCGAGCCATTGAGAATAAATGGATCTTCAAGAAGAAGACGAACGCTGATAGTAGTGTTACTATTTACAAAGCACAAATTGTCGCAATTTTTTTTGACAAGTTCAAGGTGTTGACTACGATAAGATTTTCTCACTCATAGCGATGCTTAAGTCTGTCTGAATCATGTTAGCAATTGCCACATTTTATGAAATCTGGCAAATGGATGTCAAAGCTACATTCCTTAATGGATTTCTTAAAGAAGAGTTGTATATGATGCAACAAGAAGGTTTTGTCAATCCTAAAGGTGCTAACAAAGTGTGCAAGCTCCAGCGATCCATCTATGGACTGGTGCAAGCATCTCGGAGTTGGAATATACGCTTTGATAGGTGATCAAAGCATATGGTTTTATACAGACTTTTGGTGATGCCTGTATTTACAGGAATGTGAGTGGGAGCACTACAGCCTTTCTGATAAGTATATGTGAATGACATATTGTTGATAAAAAATGATGTAGAATTTTCTGGAAAGCATAAAGGAGTGTTTGAAAGGAGTTTTTCAAAGAAAGACCTCGGTGAAGCTGCTTACATATTGAGCATCAAGATCTATAGATATAGATCAAGACGCTTGATAAGTTTTTTCAATGAGTACATACCTTGACAAGTTTTGGAGTAGTTCAAAATGGAACAGTCAAAGAAGGAGTTCTTGCCTGTGTTGCAAGGTGTGAAGTTGAGTAAAGACTCAAAACCCGACCACGGCAGGAAATAGAAAGAGAATGAAAAGTCATTCCCTATGCCTCAGTCATAGGTTCTATAAAGCATGCTATGTTGTGTACCAGACCTATTGTGTACCTCACCATGAGTTTGGCAAGAGGGTACAATAGTGATCCAGGAGTGGATCACTGGACAGCGGTCAAAATTATCCTTAGTGGAATAAGGACATGTTTCTCGGTTATGGAGGTGACAAAAAGTTCGCCGTAAAGGGTTACGTCGAGGTAAGCTTTGACACTGATCCAGATGACTCTAAGTCTCAATCTGGTACATATTGAAAGTGGGAGCAATTAGCTAGAGTAGCTCTGTGCAGAGCATTGTAGACATAGAAAATTTGCAAAATACATACGGCTCTGAATGTGGCAGACCCGTTGACTAAACTTCTCTCGCAAGCAAAACATGATCACACCTAGTACTCTTTGGGTGTTAATCACATAGCGATGTGAACTAGATTATTAACTCTAATAAACCCTTTGGGTGTTAGTCACATGGAGATGTGAACTAATCACATAAAGATGTGAACTATTGGTGTTAAATCACATGACGATGTGAACTAGATTATTGACTCTAGTGCAAGTGGGAGACTGAACGAAATATGCCCTAGAGGCAATAATAAAGTTGTTATTTATATTTCCTTATATCATGATAAATGTTTATTATTCATGCTAGAATTGTATTAACCTAAAACTTAGTATATGTGTGAATACATAGACAAAACAGAGTGTCCCTAGTATGCCTCTACTTGACTAGCTCGTTAATCAAAGATGGTTAAGTTTCCTGACCATAGACATGTGTTGACATTTGATGAACGGGATCACATCATTAGGAGAATGATGTGATGGACAAGACCCATCCATTAGCTTAGCATAATGATCGATTAGTTTTATTGCTATTGCTTTCTTCATGACTTATACATCACTACTGCGGCGACACTACGATCAGAGACCCTTTGACGAAACTGTGTGCGATGCAATAATCAAAAACGGTGGTGTAAAAACCCGTCAAAAAGGTGCAAAACGTTTCCGATGGAGGATGCATCAAACACGGTTCAGATTTTAGTTGTGTGTGCGATGCAGGACATACAGTTCGGTTCAATTAACTGTTTGCGATGATGAGGAACAAAAGAAACAGGCAGCCAGATGATGGTGTGTGCGATATACAGTATACGGTTCACTAGGACGAACTGTGTGTGATCAGGCAACACAATGGAAACGGTTCAACTGAACAAGATGTGTGTGATACGCGGCAAAAAGGTCCGTAATCAGAAATGTGTGCGAAGACCAATAATAACATAGACGATTACTGCTAATAAGCCGTGTGATTTGCTCTGTCTACAGAAGAATAACATGTATAAAGACTTGATGAAGGAAATATGCCCTAGAGGCAATAATAAAGTATTATATATTTCCTTATATCATGATAAATGTTTATTATTCATGAAAGAATTGTATTAACCGGAAACATAATACATGTGTGAATACATAGAGAAACAGAGTGTCACTAGTATGCCTCTGCTAGACTAGCTCGTTAATCAAAGATGGTTATGTTTCCTAGCCATATACATGAGTTGTCATTTGATTAACGGGATCACCTCATCAGGAGAATGACGTGATTGACATGACCCATTACGTTAGCTTAGCACCCGATCGTTTAGTATGTTGCTATTGCTTTCTTCATGACTTATACATGTTCCTATGACTATGAGATTATGCAACTCCCGTTTACCGGAGGAACACTTTGTGTGCTACCAAACGTCACAACGTAACTGGGTGATTATAAAGGTGCTCTACAGGTGTCTCCAAAGGTACTTGTTGGGTTGGCGTATTTCGAGATTAGGATTTGTCACTCCAATTGTCGGAGAGGTATCTCTGGGCCCACTCGGTAATGCACATCACTATAAGCCTTGCAAGCATTGTGACTAATGAGTTAGTTGCGGGATGATGTATTATGGAACGAGTAAAGAGACTTGCCGGTAACGAGATTGAACTAGGTATCGAGATACCGACGATCGAATCTCGGGCAAGTAACATATCGATGACAAAGGGAACAACGTATGTTGTTATGCGGTCTGACCGATAAAGATCTTCGTAGAATATGTG
This sequence comes from Triticum aestivum, assembly GCF_018294505.1. Classification (NCBI taxonomy): domain Eukaryota; kingdom Viridiplantae; phylum Streptophyta; class Magnoliopsida; order Poales; family Poaceae; genus Triticum; species Triticum aestivum. The sequence continues at coordinate 460,479,668 of NC_057799.1, forward strand.
GGAGCCAATATGGGCATCCAGGTCCCGCTATTGGTTATTGACCGGAGAGGTGTCTCGGTCATGTCTACATAGTTCTCGAACTTAAAGGGTCCGCACGCTTAAAGTTACGATGACAGTTTTATTATGAGTTTATATGTTTTGATGTACCGAAGGTTGTTCGGAGTCCCGGATGTGATCACGGACATGACGAGGAGTCTCGAAATGGTCGAGACGTAAAGATTGATATATTGGACGACTATATTCGGACACCGGAAGTGTTCCGGAGAAGTTTCGGATTAAACCGGAGTGCCGGAGGGTTACCGGAACCCCCCGGGGAAGTATTGGGCCTTAGTGGGCCTTGAGGGGAGAGAGAGGGCAGCAGCCAGGAGGTGGTGCGCCCCCTCCCAGGAGGAGTCCTAGTTGGACTAGGAGAGGGGGGCGCAGCCCCCTTTCCCTCTCCCTCTCCCTCTCTTTCCTTCCCCCCCTTCTTTTCCTAGTAGGACTAGGAAAGGGGAGTCCTACTCCTACTAGGAGGAGGACTCCCCCCTCTTCTTGGCGCGCCCATAGGCAGCCGGCCTCCCCCTTGCTCCTTTATATACGGGGGCAGGGGGCACCTCTATACACACTTGATATACGATATTTTAGCCGTGTGCGGTGCCCCCCTCCACCAGATTACACCTCGATAATACCGTCGCGGAGCTTAGGCGAAGCCCTGCGTCGGTGGAACATCATCATCGTCACCACGCCGTTGTGCTGACGAAACTCTCCCTCAACACTCGGCTGGATCGGAGTTCGAGGGACGTCATCGAGCTGAACGTGTGTAGAACTTGGAGGTGCCGTACGTTCGGTACTTGATCGGTCGAATCGTGAAGACGTACGACTACATCAACCGCGTTGTGATAACGCTTCCGCTGTCGGTCTACGAGGGTACGTGGACAACACTCTCCCCTCTCGTTTCTATGCATCACCATGATCTTGCGTGTGCGTAGGAAAAAATTTAAATTACTACGTTACCTAAAGTGGCATCCGAGCCTGGTTTTATGCGTTGATGCTATGCACGAGTAGAACACAAGTGAGTTGTGGGCGATATAAGTCATACTGCTTACTAGCATGTCATACTTTGGTTCAGCGGTATTGTGAGATGAAGCGGCCCGGACCGACATTACGCGTACGCTTACGCGAGACTGGTTTCACCGTTCGGAGCACTCGTTGCTTAAAGGTGACTGGAGGGTGTCTGTCTCTCTCACTTTAGTTGAACCGAGTGTGGCTACGCCCGGTCCTTGCGAAGGTTAAAACAGCACCAACTTGACAAACTATCGTTGTGGTTTTGATGCGTAGGTAAGAACGGTTCTTGCTAAGCCCGTAGCAGCCACGTAAAACATGCAACAACAAAGTAGAGGACGTCTAACTTGTTTTTGCAGGGCATGTTGTGATGTGATATGGTCAAGACATGATGTGATATAATGTGTTGTATGAGATGATCATGTTTTGTAACCGAGTTATCGGCAACTGGCAGGAGCCATATGGTTGTCGCTTTATTGTATGAGATGCAATCGCCATGTAATAGTTTTACTTTATCACTAAGCGGTAGCGATAGTCGTAAAAGCAATAAGTTGGCGAGACGACAACGATACTACGATGGAGATCAAGGTGTCGAGCCGGTGACGATGGTGATCATGACGGTGCTTCGGAGATGGAGATCACAAGCACAAGATGATGATGGCCATATCATATCACTTATATTGATTGCATGTGATGTTAATCCTTTATGCATCTTATCTTGCTTTGATTGACGGTAGCATTATAAGATGATCTCTCACTAAAATTTCAAGACAAAAGTGTTCTCCCTGAGTATGCACCGTTGCGAAAGTTCTTCGTGCTGAGACACCACGTGTTAATCGGGTGTGATAGGCTCTATGTTCAAATACAACGGGTGCAAAACAGTTGCACACGCGGAATACTCAGGTTAAACTTGACGAGCCTAGCATATGTACAGATATGGCCTCGGAACACAGAGACCGAAAGGTCGAGCGTGAATCATATAGTAGATATGATCAACATAGTGGTGTTCACCATTGAAACTACTCCATCTCACGTGTTAATCGGACATGGTTTAGTTGCTTTGGATCACGTAATCACTTAGATGATTAGAGAGATGTCTATCTAAGTGGGAGTTCTTAAGTAATATGATTAATTGAACTTAAATTTATCATGAACTTAGTACCTGATAGTATCTTGCTTGTCTATGTTAATTGTAGATATATGGCCCGTGCTGTTGTTCCGTTGAATTTTAATGCGTTCCTTGAGAAAGCTAAGTTGAAAGATGATGGTAGCAATTACACGGACTGGGTCCGTAACTTGAGGATTATCCTCATTGCTGCACAGAAGAATTACGTCCTGGAAGCACCGCTAGGTGCCAGGCCTCCTGCAAGAGCTACGCCAGAAGTTATGAACGTCTGGCAAAGCAAAGCTGATGACTACTCAATAGTTCAGTGTGCCATGCTTTACGGCTTAGAACCGGGACTTCAACGACGTTTTGAACGTCATGGAGCATATGAGATGTTCCAGGAGTTGAAGTTAATATTTCAAGCAAATGCCCGGATTGAGAGATATGAAGTCTCCAATAAGTTCTATAGCTGCAAGATGGAAGAGAATAGTTCTGTCAGTGAGCATATACTCAGAATGTCTGGGTATAATAATCACTTGATTCAACTGGGAGTTCAACTTCCGGATGATTGCGTCATTGACAGAATTCTTCAATCACTGCCACCAAGCTACAAGAGCTTCGTGATGAACTATAACATGCAAGGGATGGATAAGACGATTCCCGAGCTCTTCGCAATGCTAAAGGCAGCGGAGGTAGAAATCAAAAAGGAGCATCAAGTGTTGATGGTCAGTAAAACCACTAGTTTCAAGAAAAAGGGCAAAGGGAAGAAGAAAGGGAACTTCAAGAAGAACAGCAAGCAAGTTGCTGTTCAGGAGAAGAAATCCAAGTCTGGACCTAAGCCTGAAACTGAGTGCTTCTACTGTAAGCAGACTGGCCACTGGAAGCGGAACTGCCCCAAGTATTTGGCGGATAAGAAGGATGGCAAGGTTAACAAAGGTATATGTGATATACATGTTATTGATGTGTACCTTACTAATACTCGCAGTAGCACCTGGGTATTTGATACTGGTTCTGTTGCTAATATTTGCAACTCGAAACAGGGGCTACGGATTAAGCGAAGTTTGGCTAAGGACGAGGTGACGATGCGCGTGGGAAATGGTTCCAAAGTCGATGTGATCGCCGTCGGCACGCTACCTCTACATCTACCTTCGGGATTAGTTTTAGACCTAAATAATTGTTATTTGGTGCCAGCGTTGAGCATGAACATTATATCTGGATCTTGTTTAATGCGAGACGGTTATTCATTTAAATCAGAGAATAATGGTTGTTCTATTTATATGAATAATATCTTTTATGGTCATGCACCCTTGAAGAGTGGTCTATTTTTAATGAATCTCGATAGTAGTGATACACATATTCATAATGTTGAAGCCAAAAGATGCAGAGTTAATAATGACAGTGCAACTTATTTGTGGCACTGCCGTTTGGGTCATATCGGTGTAAAGCGCATGAAGAAACTCCATACTGATGGAATTTTGGAATCACTTGATTTTGAATCACTTGGTACTTGCGAACCGTGCCTTATGGGCAAGATGACCAAAACACCGTTCTCCGGAACTATGGAGAGAGCAACAGATTTGTTGGAAATCATACATACAGATGTATGTGGTCCGATGAATATTGAAGCTCGTGGCGGATATCGTTATTTTCTCACCTTCACAGATGATTTGAGCAGATATGGGTATATCTACTTAATGAAACATAAGTCTGAAACATTTGAAAAGTTCAAAGAATTTCAGAGTGAAGTTGAAAATCATCGTAACAAGAAAATAAAATTCCTACGATCTGATCGTGGAGGAGAATATTTGAGTTACGAGTTTGGTCTACATTTGAAACAATGCGGAATAGTTTCGCAACTCACGCCACCCGGAACACCACAGCGTAATGGTGTGTCTGAACGTCGTAATCGTACTTTATTAGATATGGTGCGAACAATGATGTCTCTTACTGATTTACCGCTATCGTTTTGGGGTTATGCTTTAGAGACAGCTGCATTCACTCTAAATAGGACACCATCGAAATCCGTTGAGACGACGCCTTTTGAACTATGGTTTGGCAAGAAACCAAAGTTGTCGTATCTTAAAGTTTGGGGTTGCGATGCTTATGTGAAGAAACTTCAACCTGATAAGCTCGAGCCTAAATCGGAGAAATGTGTCTTCATAGGATACCCAAAGGAGACCGTTGGGTACACCTTCTATCACAGATCCGAAGGCAAGATATTTGTTGCTAGAAATGGATCCTTTCTAGAGAAGGAGTTTCTCTCGAAAGATGTGAGTGGGAGGAAAGTAGAACTTGATGAGGTAACTGTACCTGCTCCCTTATTGGAAAGTAGATCATCGCAGAAATCAGTTTCTGCGACACCTACACCAAGTAGTGAGGAAGTTAATGATAATGATCATGAAACTTCAGATCAAGTTATTACTGAACTTCGTAGGTCAACTAGATCAAGATCCGCACCAGAGTGGTACGGTAATCCTGTTCTGGAGGTCATGTTACTAGACCATGGCGAACCTACGAACTATGAAGAAGCGATGGTGAGCCCAGATTCCGCAAAATGGCTTGAAGCCATGAAATCCGAGATGGGATCCATGTATGAGAACAAAGTATGGACTTTGGTTGACTTGCCCGATGGTCGGCAAGCCATTGAAAATAAATGGATCTTCAAGAAGAAGACTGACGCTGATGGTAATGTTACTATCTATAAAGCTCGACTTGTTGCGAAAGGTTTTCGACAAGTTCAAGGAATTGACTACGATGAGACCTTCTCACCCGTAGCGATGCTTAAGTCTGTCCGAATCATGTTAGCAATTGCCGCATTTTATGATTATGAAATTTGGCAAATGGATGTCAAAACTGCGTTCCTGAATGGATTTCTGGAAGAAGAGTTGTATATGATGCAACCGGAAGGTTTTGTCGATCCAAAGGGAGCTAACAAAGTGTGCAAGCTCCAGCGATCCATTTATGGACTGGTGCAAGCCTCTCGGAGTTGGAATAAACGCTTTGATAGTGTGATCAAAGCATTTGGTTTTATACAGACTTTTGGAGAAGCCTGTATTTACAAGAAAGTGAGTGGGAGCTCGATAGCATTTCTGATATTATATGTGGATGACATATTACTGATTGGAAATGATATAGAATTTCTGGATAGCATAAAGGGATACTTGAATAAGAGTTTTTCAATGAAAGACCTCGGTGAAGCTGCATATATATTAGGCATTAAGATCTATAGAGATAGATCAAGACGCTTAATTGGACTTTCACAAAGCACATACCTTGACAAAGTTTTGAAGAAGTTCAAAATGGATCAAGCAAAGAAAGGGTTCTTGCCTGTACTACAAGGTGTGAGATTGAGTAAGACTCAATGCCCGACCACTGCAGAAGATAGAGAGAAGATGAAAGATGTTCCCTATGCTTCAGCCATAGGCTCTATCATGTATGCAATGCTGTGTACCAGACCTGATGTGTCCCTAGCTATAAGTTTAGCAGGGAGGTACCAAAGTAATCCAGGAGTGGATCACTGGACAGCGGTCAAGAACATCCTGAAATACCTGAAAAGGACTAAGGATATGTTTCTCGTATATGGAGGTGACAAAGAGCTCATCGTAAGGGGTTACGTTGATGCAAGCTTTGACACTGATCCGGACGATTCGAAATCGCAAACCGGATACGTATTTACATTGAACGGTGGAGCTGTCAGTTGGTGCAGTTCCAAGCAAAGTGTCGTGGCGGGATCTACGTGTGAAGCGGAATACATAGCTGCTTCGGAAGCAGCGAATGAAGGAGTCTGGATGAAGGAGTTCATATCCGATCTAGGTGTCATACCTAGTACATCGGGACCAATGAAAATCTTTTGTGATAATACTGGTGCAATTGCCTTAGCAAAGGAATCCAGATTTCACAAGAGAACCAAGCACATCAGAAGACACTTCAATTCCATCCGGGATTTAGTCCAGGTGGGAGACATAGAAATTTGCAAGATACATACGGATCTGAATGTAGCAGATCCGTTGACTAAGCCTCTTCCACGAGCAAAACATGATCAGCACCAAGACTCCATGGGTGTAAGAATCATTACTATGTAATCTAGATTATTGACTCTAGTGCAAGTGGGAGACTGAAGGAAATATGCCCTAGAGGCAATAATAAAGCATTATATATTTCCTTATATCATGATAAATGTTTATTATTCATGCTAGAATTGTATTAACCGGAAACATAATACATGTGTGAATACATAGACAAACAGAGTGTCACTAGTATGCCTCTGCTAGACTAGCTCGTTAATCAAAGATGGTTATGTTTCCTAGCCATAGACATGAGTTGTCATTTGATTAACGGGATCACCTCATTAGGAGAATGACGTGATTGACATGACCCATTACGTTAGCTTAGCACCCGATCGTTTAGTATGTTGCTATTGCTTTCTTCATGACTTATACATGTTCCTATGACTATGAGATTATGCAACTCCCGTTTACCGGAGGAACACTTTGTGTGCTACCAAACGTCACAACGTAACTGGGTGATTATAAAGGTGCTCTACAGGTGTCTCCAAAGGTACTTGTTGGGTTGGCGTATTTCGAGATTAGGATTTGTCACTCCGATTGTCGGAGAGGTATCTCTGGGCCCACTCGGTAATGCACATCACTATAAGCCTTGCAAGCATTGTGACTAATGAGTTAGTTGCGGGATGATGTATTACGGAACGAGTAAAGAGACTTGCCGGTAACGAGATTGAACTAGGTATCGAGATACCGACGATCGAATCTCGGGCAAGTAACATACCGATGACAAAGGGAACAACGTATGTTGTTATGCGGTCTGACCGATAAAGATCTTCGTAGAATATGTGGGAGCCAATATGGGCATCCAGGTCCCGCTATTGGTTATTGACCGGAGAGGTGTCTCGGTCATGTCTACATAGTTCTCGAACCCAAAGGGTCCGCACGCTTAAAGTTACGATGACAGTTTTATTATGAGTTTATATGTTTTGATGTACCGAAGGTTGTTCGGAGTCCCGGATGTGATCACGGACATGACGAGGAGTCTCGAAATGGTCGAGACGTAAAGATTGATATATTGGACGACTATATTCGGACACCGGAAGTGTTCCGGAGAAGTTTCGGATTAAACCGGAGTGCCGGAGGGTTACCGGAACCCCCCGGGGAAGTATTGGGCCTTAGTGGGCCTTGAGGGGAGAGAGAGGGCAGCAGCCAGGAGGTGGTGCGCCCCCTCCCAGGAGGAGTCCTAGTTGGACTAGGAGAGGGGGGCGCAGCCCCCTTTCCCTCTCCCTCTCCCTCTCTTTCCTTCCCCCCTTCTTTTCCTAGTAGGACTAGGAAAGGGGAGTCCTACTCCTACTAGGAGGAGGACTCCCCCCTCTCCTTGGCGCGCCCATAGGCAGCCGGCCTCCCCCTTGCTCCTTTATATACGGGGGCAGGGGGGCACCTCTATACACACTTGATATACGATATTTTAGCCGTGTGCGGTGCCCCCCTCCACCAGATTACACCTCGATAATACCGTCGCGGAGCTTAGGCGAAGCCCTGCGTCGGTGGAACATCATCATCGTCACCACGCCGTCATGCTGACGAAACTCTCCCTCAACACTCGGCTGGATCGGAGTTCGAGGGACGTCATCGAGCTGAACGTGTGTAGAACTTGGAGGTGCCGTGCGTTCGGTACTTGATCGGTCGAATCGTGAAGACGTACGACTACATCAACCGCGTTGTGATAACGCTTCCGCTGTCGGTCTACGAGGGTACGTGGACAACACTCTCCCCTCTCGTTGCTATGCATCACCATGATCTTGCGTGTGCGTAGGAAATTTTTTAAATTACTACGTTACCCAACACTTGATTTCATAAACAGATTGAACATCGAATTACATATGTGGCTAGTACACACATGACCTTTGCACACACGAAAGTACGTTCCAAAATGCGTATGAAACTCAAATAATGTATAGAAAGGCAAAATGAACTGTGATTAATTTCATATTTTTAGGACGATGCTACTATATATAGTTGCATGTTGCCTCTGTAAAATAAATCAAGGCAGGAAGAGACATCGTATGTCGTTTCGCACACATAGGTGACAAGGTCCCTCTCGGTACCATGAGCCTTTTTGAGAGAAGCTCCGGTTTGTAAGAAGATTGTACCAAAACTTGTCCCAAATTGGACTAATTTTTTACAACAACATGTTGGTGCTATGACATAACACCATGCCAAGTTTCATGATTTTGAGGCGAGTTTTGGATTTACAGTCATTTTAAAACCAGGTTTCTCAATGGTTACTGTCGAGTCGGCACCGCCCTAGATAGGCTTTTTCCTCGTGGGTCCCAAATGATAAATCCAAATTTGTGACTACCATGCAGCTTTTCTTATTACGAATTACAACCCTTGGTGTGCAAGCTGAAAATAAGTTTGTGGGTGCTGGTGGGCACTAAAAACTTGCGGTTCTGTAATGAACATAGATCTCAAGGATCCCGCGAGAGTGATGTTCTTTGCCTATGTTGTGAATGCTTATAATATTTATGTCTTAATTAAAGAAATGGCAAGCCATTGGCCTAGTATGAAAGAGAATATGGGTCAAAGCCGAGTTGAAAAGGGCAACAATATCTAACTCCAGCTAACAAACAGTACAAAAGCACGAGGATTAATTGCTCATCAGGTTTAGACAAAATCCAGATTGAACAGGACAATGACATCTAACTCAACCAAAGTTTTTGGCAGTCACAATCAAATGGATCGGTCTGATCCATAAAATCGAGATCAACGGCCAGAAATTCTACTGGTCCATGATGACAAGTTGTTGTAAATAGAAGCCGAGCACGATCAGAAGCCCTTAGGTCCACATGAAACTTTTTTTATGTTGTTCAACACCTGCAGCCGTAAGAAATTTCTTGTTCAAAAACTTAATCCTCATGGACAATAGTGCCCTCGCATTCAACATGAAGAATGTGACAAAGCTAGTGTTCGCATTTTTGGATGCATATCCTTCCAGTGTTACTGTCTTCAAACAAATGTCGTGAGATCTGAGAAAATCCCGGTGCTTCTTGAACCATCGATTGGTTATACCTTTTTCTCCATGTGTTAGTGCCTAAATAGAGATGAAGGTTGAAAACAGTTAATGTCGAAAAAAGATTATGTTGAAAGAGTGATAGCTGAATGATTAATTATAGTACGTTATATATGGGCTTTCAATGTGCATGAAATCATCACCTTCACATACAAATTCTCCAAACATGGAAAGCATTGCAGCAAGGCAATAATGATGTTGAGATCAAAACACCACATAGTGATATATAAGGTCTTGACAGAATCCACCACCACTGATAGGATGGACAAGCGCTTCATTGAGCATAGAACATAATATTAGCACTGAAAGTGTACTCCAAGATGATACTTAACTTATGCGCACAAATGAAAAATGCAAATTACAAAAGTGTACGTGAATAATATACAGTACCTCAATAGGGTGTGGAGGCAAACACCATCTCGAACCATTCAAACGGATCACTAATTGCACCCAAGGTCTCCAGTTTAGGCGCAGAGACCACAATTATTTGTGAAGGTTTATAACAACAATTAAGGAGCAACCTTTGAAGTGAAGGGGCTTCTTCGATGATGAGCTCATGTCCTTCAAAATGAATTCCAATGCTTGCAAGGTGAGACGACTTTATTTTGAGACAAGGGATATGGATTCCTATTCCAAAAAAGAGCACCAAATGCTACAGTGCAGGGCAGCTAGAGTGGATGAAGCTGTGAACTGAGGCCACCGACAGATCAATGATGTCTACTACACAACCTTCTTCTTGTAGACGTTGTTGGGTCTCCAAGTGCAGAGGTTTGTAGGACAGTAGCAAATTTCCCACAAGTGGATGACCTAAGGTTTATCAATCCGTGGGAGGCGTAGGATGAAGATGGTCTCTCTCAAACAACCCTGCAACCAAATAACAAAGAGTCTCTTGTGTCCCCAACACACCCAATACAATGGTAAATTGTATAGGTGCACTAGTTCGGCGAAGATATGGTGATACAAGTGCAATATGGATGGTAGATATAGGTTTTTGTAATATGAAAATATAAAAACAGCAAGGTAACTAATGATAAAAGTGAGCACAAATGGTATTGCAATGCTTCGAAGCAAGGCCTAGGGTTCATACTTTCACTAGTGCAAGTTCTCCCAACAATAATAACATAATTAGATCATATAACTATCCCTCAACATGCAACAAAGAGTCACTCCAAAGTCACTAATAGCGGAGAACAAACGAAGAAATTATTGTAGGGTACGAAACCACCTCAAAGTTATTCTTTCCGATCAATCCAATGGGCTATTCCTATAAGTGTCACAAATAGCCCTAGAGTTCGTAGTAAAATAACACCTTAAGACACAAATCAACCAAAACCCTGATGTCACCTAGATAGTCCAATGTCACCTCAAGTATCCGTGGGTATGATTATACGATATGCATCAGACAATCTCAGATTCATCTATTCAACCAACACAAAGAACTTCAAAGAGTGCCCCAAAGTTTCTACCGGAGAGTCAAGACAAAAACGTGTGCCAACCCCTATGCATAAGTTCACAAGGTCACTGAACCCGCAAGTTGATCACCAAAACATACATCAAGTAGATCACGTGAATATCCCATCGTCACCACAGATAAGCACATGCAAGACATACATAAAGTGTTCTCAATTCCTTAAAGACTCAATCCATTAAGATAACTTCAAAGGGAAAACTCAACCCATTACAAGAAGATAGAGGGGGAGAAACATCATAAGATCCAACTATAATAGCAAAGCTCGCGATACATCAAGATCGTGCCATATCATGAACACAAGAGAGAGAGAGAGAGAGATCAAACACATAGCTACTGGTACATACCCTCAGCCCCGAGGGTGAACTACTCCCTCCTCATCATGGAGAGCGCCGGGATGATGAAGATGGCCACCGGTGATGGATCCCCCCTCCGGCAGGGTGCTGGAACAGGGTCCCGATTGGTTTTTGGTGGCTATAGAGGCTTGTGGCAGCGGAACTCCTGATCTAGGTTATCTTCTGGAAGTTTGAGGATATATAAGAGGTGTTGGCATCGGGAACAAGTCAGGGGTGTCCACGAGGCACCCACGAGGTAGGGGGCGCGCCCAGGGGGTAGGGCGCGCCCTCCACCCTCGTGGTGGCCTCGGGACTCTTCTGGTCCATCTCTGATGCTCCGTGGGCTTCTTCTGGTCCAAAAACAATCTCCATGAATTTTTAGATCAATTGGACTCCGTTTGGCATTCCTTTTCTGCGATACTCAAAAACAAGGAAAAAACAGAAACTGCCACTGGGCTCTAGGTTAATAGGTTAGTCCCAAAAATCATATAAAATAGCATATAAATGCATATAAAACATCCAAGATTGGTAATATAATAGCATGGAACAATAAAAAATTATAGATACGTTGGAGACGTATCAAGCATCCCCAAGCTTAATTCCTGCTCGTCCTCGAGTAGGTAAATGATAAAAACAGAATTTTTGATCTGGAATGCTACCTAACATATTTATCCATGTAATCTTCTTTATTGTGGCAAGAATATTCAGATCCATAAGATTCAAAACAAAAGTTTAATATTGACATAAAAATAATAATACTTCAAGCATACTGACAAAGCAATCATGTCTTCTCAAAATAACATGGCCAAAGAAAGCTATCCCTACAAAACCATATAGTCTGGCTATGCTCTATCTTCATCACACAAAATATTTAAATCATGCACAACCCCGATGACAAGCCAAGCAATTGTTTCATACTTTTGATGTTCTCAAACTTTTTCAATATTCACGCAATACATGAGCGTGAGCCATGGACATAGCACTATAAGTGGAATAGAATGGTGGTTGTGGAGAAGATAAAAAGGAGAAGATAGTCTCACATCAACTAGGCGTATCAACCGGCTATGGAGACGCCCATCAATAGATATCAATGTGAGTGAGTAGGGATTGCCTTGCAACGGATGCACTAGAGCTATAAGTGTATGAAAGCTCAAAAGGAAACTAAGTCGGTATGCATCCAACTTGCTTGCTCATGAAGACCTAGGGCAATTTGAGGAAGCCCATCATTGGAATCTACAAGCCAAGTTCTATAATGAAAAATTCCCACTAGTATATGAAAGTGACAACATAGGAGGCTCTCTATCATGAAGATCATGGTGCTACTTTGAAGCACAAGTGTGGTAAAAGGATATTAGCATTGCCCCTTCTCTCTTTCTCTCTCATTTTTTTATTTTATTTTTTGGGGCCATTTCTCTTTTTTATGGCCTTTTTTCATATTTTTTTTCATTTTTCGTCCGGAGTCTCATGCCGACTTGTGGGGTAATCATAGTCTCCATCATCCTTTCCTTACTGGGACAATGCTCTAATAATGATGATCATCACACTTTTATTTACTTACAACTCAAGAATTACAACTCAATACTTAGAACAAAATATGACTCTATGTGAATGCCTCCGGCGGTGTACCGGGATGTGCAATGAATCAAGAGTAACATGTATGAAAGAATTATGTGTTGGAAATATGCCCTAGAGGCAATAATAAAATGGTTATTATTATATTTCCTTGTTCATGATAATTGTCTATTGTTCATGCTATAATTGTGTTATCCGGAAATCGTAATACATGTGTGAATACATAGACCACAACGTGTCCCTAGTAAGCCTCTAGTTGACTAGCTCGTTGATCAACAGATAGTCATGGTTTCCTGACTATGGACATTGGATGTCATTGATAATGAGATCACATCATTAGGAGAATGATGTGATGGACAAGACCCAATCCTAAGCATAGCACAAAGATCGTGTAGTTCGTTTGCCAGAGCTTTTCCAATGTCAAGTATCATTTCCTTAGACCATGAGATCGTGTAACTCCCGGATGCCGTAGGAGTGCTTTGGGTGTACCAAACGTCACAACGTAACTGGGTGACTATAAAGGTACACTACAGGTATCTCTGAAAGTGTCTGTTGGGTTGACACGGATCGAGACTGGGATTTGTCACTCTGTATGACGGAGAGGTATCTCTGGGCCCACTCGGTAATGCATCATCATAATGAGCTCAAAGTGACCAAGTGGTTGGTCAGGGGATGATGCATTACGGTACGAGTAAAGTGACTTGCCGGTAACGAGATTGAACAAGGTATTGGGATACCGACGATCGAATCTCGGGCAAGTAACGTACCGATTGACAAAGGGAATTGTATACGGGATTGATTGAATCCTCGACATCGTGGTTCATCCGATGAGATCATCGTGGAACATGTGGGAGCCAACATGGGTATCCAGATCCCGCTGTTGGTTATTGACCGGAGAGTCGTATCGGTCATGTCTGCATGTCTCCCGAACCCGTAGGGTCTACACACTTAAGGTTCGGTGACGCTAGGGTTGTAGAGATATTAGTATGCGGTAAACCGAAAGTTGTTCGGAGTCCCGGATGAGATCCCGGACGTCACGAGGAGTTTCGGAATGGTCCGGAGGTGAAGAATTATATATAGGAAGTTCAGTTTCGGCCACCGGGAAAGTTTCGGGGGTCACCGGTATCGTACCGGGACCACCGGAAGGGTCCCGGGGGTCCACCGGGTGGGGCCACCTATCCCGGAGGGCCCCATGGGCTGAAGTGGGAGGGGAACCAGCCCCTGGTGGGCTGGTGTGCCCCCCCTTGGGCCTCCCCTGCGCCTAGGGTTGGAAACCCTAGGGGTGGGGGCGCCCCCCACTTGACTTGGGGGGGGGGGAAGCCACCCCCTTTGGCCGCCGCCCCCCTTGGAGATTGGATCTCCCATGGGCCGGCCCCCCCAGGGACCCTATATATAGTGGGGGGAGGGAGGGCAGCCGCACCACAGCCCCTGGCGCCTCCCTCTCCCTCCCGTGACACCTCTCCCTCTCGCTGTGCTTGGCGAAGCCCTGGCGAGATCCCCGCTACTTCGACCACCACGCCGTCGTGCTACTGGATCTCCATCAACCTCTCCTCCCCCTTGCTGGATCAAGAAGGAGGAGACGTCTTCCCCAACCGTACGTGTGTTGAACGCGGAGGTGTCGTCCGTTCGGCGCTCGGTCATCGGTGATTAGGATCACGACGAGTACGACTCCATCAACCCCGTTCACTTGAACGCTTCCGCTCGCGATCTACAAGGGTATGTAGATGCACTCCTTCCTTCTCGTTGCTAGTAATCTCCATAGATGGATCTTGGTGATGCGTAGAAAATTTTAAATTTCTGCAACGATCCCCAACGGTGGCATCATGAGCCAGGCCTATGCGTAGTTTCTATGCACGAGTAGAACACAAACTTGTTGTGGGCGTAGATGTTGTCAATTTTTCTTGCCACTACTAGTCTTATCTTGTTTCGGCGGCATTGTGGGATGAATCGGCCTGGACCGACCTTACACGTACGCTTACGTGAGACAGGTTCCACCGACTGACATGCACTAGTTGCATAAGGTGGCTAGCGGGTGTCTGTCTCTCCCACTTTAGTCGGAACGGATTCGATGAAAAGGGTCCTTATGAAGGGTAAATAGAAATTGGCATATCACGTTGTGGTTTTACGTAGGTAAGAAACGTTCTTGCTAGAAACCTATATAAGCCACGTAAAAACATGCAACAACAATTAGAGGACGTCTAACTTGTTTTTTCAGCATATGCCTTGTGATGTGATATGGCCAAAAGGATGTGATGAATGAGATATATGTGATGTATGAGATTGATCATGTTCTTGTAATAGGAATCACGACTTGCATGTCGATGAGTATGACAACCGGCAGGAGCCATTGGAGTTGTCTTTATTTTTTGTATGACCTACGAGTCATTGAATAACGCCATGTAAATTACTTTACTTTATTGCTAAACACGTTAGCCATAGAAGTAGAAGTAATCGTTGGCGTGACAACTTCATGAAGACACGATGATGGAGATCATGATGATGGATATCATGGTGTCATGCCGGTGACGAAGATGATCATGGCGCCCCGAAGATGGAGATCAAAGGAGCAAAATGATATTGGCCATATCATGTCACTATTTGATTGCATGTGATGTTTATCATGTTTTACATCTTATTTGCTTAGAATGACGGTAGCTTAAATAAGATGATCCCTCGCAATAATTTCAAGAAAGTGTTCCCCCTAACTGTGCACTGTTGCGAAGGTTCGTTGTTTCGAAGCACCACGTGATGATCGGGTGTGATAGATTCTAACGCTCGAATACAACAGGTGTAAGCCATATTTACACACGCAATACACTTAGGTTGACTTGACGAGCGTAGCATGTACAGACATGGCCTCGGAACACGGAAGACCGAAGACAGTCGTATAGAAGATACGATCAACATGAAGATGTTCACTGATGTTGACTAGTCCGTCTCACGTGATGATCGGACACGGCCTAGTTGACTCGGATCATGTTTCACTTAGATGATTAGAGGGATGTCTATCTGAGTGGGAGTTCATTGGATAATTTGATTAGATGAACTTAATTATCATGAACTTAGTCTAAAATCTTTACAATATGTCTTGTAGATCAAATGGCCCACGTTGCCCTCAACTTCAACGCGTTCCTAGAGAAAACCAAGCTGAAAGATGATGGCAGCAACTATACGGACTGGGTCCGGAATCTGAGGATCATCCTCATAGCTGCCAAGAAAGATTATGTCCTAGAAGCACCGCTAGGTGAAGCACCCATCCCAGAGAACCAAGACGTTATGAACGCTTGGCAGTCACGTGCTGATGATTACTCCCTCGTTCAGTGCGGCATGCTTTACAGCTTAGAACCGGGGCTCCAAAAGCGTTTTGAGCAACACGGAGCATATGAGATGTTCGAAGAGCTGAAAATGGTTTTCCAAGCTCATGCCCGGGTCGAGAGATGTGAAGTCTCCGACAAGTTCTTCAGTTGTAAGATGGAGGAAAATAGTTCTGTCGGTGAGCACATACTCAAAATGTCTGGGTTGCACAACCGCTTGACTCAGCTGGGAGTTAATCTCCCGGATGACGCGGTCATTGACAGAATCCTTCAGTCGCTTCCACCAAGCTATAAGAGCTTTGTGATGAACTTCAATATGCAGGGGATGGAAAAGACCATTCCTGAGGTATATTCAATGCTGAAATCAGCGGAGGTGGAGATCAAAAAGGAACATCAAGTGTTGATGGTGAATAGAACCACTAAGTTCAAGAAAGGCAAGGGTAAGAAGAACTTCAAGAAGGACGGCAAGGGAGTTGCCGCGCCCGGTAAGCCAGTTACCGGGAAGAAGCCAAAGAATGGACCCAAGCCTGAGACTGAGTGCTTTTATTGCAAGGGAAGTGGTCACTGGAAGCGGAACTGCCCCAAATACTTAGCGGACAAGAAGGCCGGCAACACCAAAGGTATATGTGATATACATGTAATTGATGTGTACCTTACCAGTACTCGTAGTAGCTCCTGGGTATTTGATACCGGTGCGGCTGCTCATATTTGTAACTCAAAACAGGAGCTGCGGAATAAGCGGAGACTGGCGAAGGACGAGGTGACGATGCGCGTCGGGAATGGTTCCAAGGTCGATGTGATCACCGTCGGCACGCTAGCTCTACATTTACCTACGGGATTAGTTTTAAACCTCAATAATTGTTATTTAGTGCCAGCTTTGAGCATGAACATTGTATCAAGATCTCGTTTAATTCGAGATGGCTACTCATTTAAATCCGAGAATAATGGTTGTTCTATTTATATGAGAGATATGTTTTATGGTCATGCCCCGCTGGTTAATGGTTTATCTTAATGAATCTCGAACGTGATGTTACACATATTCATAGTGTGAATACCAAAAGATGTAAAGTTGATAACGATAGTCCCACATACTTGTGGCACTGCCGCCTTGGTCACATTGGTGTCAAGCGCATGAAGAAGCTCCATGCTGATGGACTTTTAGAGTCTCTCAATTATGAATCATTTGACACATGCGAACCATGCCTCATGGGCAAAATGACCAAGACTCCGTTCTCCGGAACAATGGAGCGAGCAACCAACTTATTAGAAATCATACATACTGATGTGTGCGGTCCAATGAGTGTTGAGGCTCGCGAAGGCTATCGTTATGTTCTCACTCTCACTGATGACTTGAGTAGATATGGGTATGTCTACCTAATGAAACACAAGCCTGAGACCTTTGAAAAGTTCAAGGAATTTCAGAGTGAGGTTGAGAATCAACGTGACAGGAAAATAAAGTTCCTACGATCAGATCGTGGAGGGGAATATTTAAGTCACGAATTTGGCACACACTTAAGGAAATGTGGAATAGTTTCACAACTCACGCCGCCTGGAACACCTCAGCGAAATGGTGTGTCCGAACGTCGTAATCACACTCTATTGGATATGGTGCGATCTATGATGTCTCTTACAGATCTACCGCTCTCATTTTGGGGCTATGCTTTAGAGACTGCCGCATTCACTTCAAATAGGGCTCCGTCGAAATCCGTTGAGACGACACCGTATGAATTATGGTTTGGGAAGAAACCTAAGCTGTCGTTTCTAAAAGTTTGGGGATGCGATGCTTATGTCAAGAAACTTCAACCTGAAAAGCTCGAACCCAAGTCGGAAAAATGTGTCTTCATAGGATACCCTAAGGAAACCATTGGGTATACCTTCTACCTCAGATCCGAAGGCAAGATCTTTGTTGCCAAGAACAGGTCCTTTCTGGAGAAAGAGTTTCTCTCGAAAGAAGTGAGTGGGAGGAAAGTGGAACTTGATGAGGTGATAGTCACCCCTTCCGAACCGGAAAGTAGCGCAGCGCGGGAAGATGTTCCTGTGGTGCCTGCGCCGACTGGGGAGGAAGTTAATGATGATGATCATGAAGCTTCAGATCAAGTTACTGCTGAACTTCGTAGGTCCACAAGGACACGTTCCGCACCAGAGTGGTACGGCAACCCTATCATGGAAATCATGTTGTTAGACAACGGTGAACCTTCGAACTATGAAGAAGCGATGGCGAGCCCGGATTCCAACAAATGGCTTGAAGCCATGCAATCCGAGATAGGATCCATGTATGAAAACGAAGTATGGACTTTGACTGACTTGCCCGATGATCGGCGAGCCATAGAAAATAAATGGATCTTTAAGAAGAAGACAGACGCGGATGGTAATGTGACCATCTATAAGGCTCGACTTGTCGCTAAGGGTTATCGACAAGTTCAAGGGGTTGACTATGTTGGGGAACGTAGCAGAAATTCAAAATTTTCCTACGTGTCACCAAGATCAATCTAGGAGATGCTAGCAACGAGAGGGAGGAGTGCATCTACATACCCTTGTAGATCGCGAGCGGAAGCATTCAAGAGAACGGGGTTGATGGAGTCGTACTCATCGTGATCCAAATCACCGATGATCCTAGCGCCGAACGGACGGCACCTCCGCGTTCAACACACGTACGGAGCGGGGATGTCTCCTCCTTCTTGATCCAGCAAGGGGGAGGAGAAGTTGATGGAGATCCAGCAGCACGACGACGTGGTGGTGGAAGTAGCGAGATCTTGGCAGGGCTTCGCCAAGCGCAAGCGGGGAGGAAGAGGTGTCACGGGAGGGAGGGAGGCGCCAGGGCTTTGGGTGTTGCTCCCATGCGCCTCCCCACTATATATAGGGGTGGAGGGGGCTGGTTTCTTGCCCTCCAAGTCCATTGGGGCGTTGGCAAAGGTGGGGGAAAGAAATCCCATCATTTCCCTTCCCCACCGATTGTTATCCCCCTTTTTTAGGGATCTTGATCTTATCCCCTCGGGATATGATCTTATTCCTTCTAAGGTGGGATCTTGGTGCGCCTTGACCAGGGGTGTGGGGCCTTGCCCCCACTACCCACGTTCATGTGGGTCCCCCCAGGTAGGTGGGCCCCACTTCGGAACCTTCTAGAACCTTCCCGGTACAATACCAAAAAATCCCGAACATTTTCCGGTGGCCAAAATAGGACTTCCCATATATAAATCTTTACCTCCGGACCATTCCAGAACTCCTCGTGACGTCTGGGATCTCATCCGGGACTCCGAACGACTTTCGGATTTCCGCATACTAATATCTCTACAACCCTAGCGTCACCGAACCTTAAGTGTGTAGACCCTACGGGTTCGGGAGACATGCAGACATGACCGAGACGACTCTCCGGTCAATAACCAACAGCGGGATCTGGATACCCATGTTGGCTCCCACATGTTCCACGATGATCTCATCGGATGAACCACGATGTCGAGGATTCAATCAATCCCGTATACAATTCCCTTTGTCAATCGGTACGTTACTTGCCCGAGATTCGATCGTCGGTATCCCAATACCTTGTTCAATCTCGTTACCGGCAAGTCACTTTACTCGTACCGTAATGCATGATCCCGTGACCAAACACTTGGTCACATTGAGCTCATTATGATGATGCATTACCGAGTGGGCCCAGAGATACCTCTCCGTCATACGGAGTGACAAATCCCAGTCTCGATTCGTGCCAACCCAACAGACACTTTCGGAGATACCTGTAGTGCACCTTTATAGCCACCCAGTTACGTTGTGACATTTGGTACACCCAAAGCATTCCTACGGTATCCGGGAGTTGCACAATCTCATGGTCTAAGGAAATGATACTTGACATTAGAAAAGCTCTAGCAAACGAACTACACGATCTTGTGCTATGCTTAGGATTGGGTCTTGTCCATCACATCATTCTCCTAATGATGTGATCCCGTTATCAATGACATCCAATGTCCATGGTCAGGAAACCATAACCATCTATTGATCAACGAGCTAGTCAACTAGAGGCTTACTAGGGACATGTTGTGGTCTATGTATTCACACATGTATTACGGTTTCCAGTTAATACAATTATAGCATGAACAACAGAAAATTATCATGAACAAGGAAATACAATAATAACCATTTTATTATTGCCTCTAGGGCATATTTCCAACAGACTACGATGAGACTTTCTCACCCGTAGCGAAGCTGAAGTCCGTCCGAATCATGTTAGCAATTGCCGCATTCTTTGATTATGAGATATGGGAAATGGACGTCAAAACGGCATTCCTTAACGACTTTCTTAAGGAAGAATTGTATATGATGCAGCCGGAAGGTTTTGTCGATCCTAAGAATGCTAACAAGGTATGCAAGCTCCAGCGCTCCATCTATGGGCTGGTGCAAGCATCTCGGAGTTGGAACATTCGATTTGATGAGATGATCAAAGCGTTTGGGTTTACACAGACTTATGGAGAAGCCTGTGTTCACAAGAAAGTGAGTGGGAGCTCTGTAGCATTTCTCTTATTATATGTGGATGACATACTATTGATGGGAAATGATATAGAATTCTTGGAAAGTATAAAGGCCTATTTGAATAAGTGTTTTTCAATGAAGGACCTTGGAGAAGCTGCTTATATGTTAGGCATCAAGATCTATAGAGATAGATCAAGACGCCTCATTGGTCTTTCACAGAGTACGTACCTTGACAAGATATTGAAGAAGTTCAATATGGATCAGTCCAAGAAGGGGTTCTTGCCTGTATTGCAAGGTGTGCAATTGAGCACGGCTCAATGCCCGACCACGGCAGGAGATAGAGAAAAGATGAGTGTCATCCCCTATGCCTCGGCCATAGGGTCTATTATGTATGCCATGCTGTGTACCAGACCTGATGTAAACCTTGCCGTAAGTTTGGTAGGAAGGTACCAAAGTAATCCCGGCATGGAACACTGGACAGCGGTCAAGAATATCCTGAAGTACCTGAAAAGGACTAAGGATATGTTTCTCGTTTATGGAGGTGACGAAGAGCTCGTCGTAAAGGGTTACGTCGATGCTAGCTTCGACATAGATCTGGATGACTCTAAGTCACAAACCGGATACGTGTATATTTTGAATGGAGGGGCAGTAAGCTGGTGCAGTTGCAAGCAAAGCATCGTGGCGGATCTACATGTGAAGCGGAGTACATGGCGGCCTCAGAGGCAGCACAAGAAGCAATCTGGATGAAGGAGTTCATTACTGACCTAGGGGTGATTCCCAATGCGTCGGGCCCGATGACTCTCTTCTGTGACAACACTGGAGCTATTGCCCTTGCCAAGGAGCCCAGGTTTCACAAGAAGACCAAGCATATCAAGCGTCGCTTCAACTCCATTCGTGAAAGTGTTCAAAATGGAGACATAGATATTTGTAAAGTACATACGGACCTGAATGTAGCAGATCCGTTGACTAAACCTCTCCCTAGAGCAAAACATGATCAACACCAGAACTCTATGGGTGTTCGATTCATCACAATGTAACTAGATTATTGACTCTAGTGCAAGTGGGAGACTGTTGGAAATATGCCCTAGAGGCAATAATAAAATGGTTATTATTATATTTCCTTGTTCATGATAATTGTCTATTGTTCATGCTATAATTGTGTTATCCGGAAATCGTAATACATGTGTGAATACATAGACCACAACGTGTCCCTAGTAAGCCTCTAGTTGACTAGCTCGTTGATCAACAGATAGTCATGGTTTCCTGACTATGGACATTGAATGTCATTGATAACGAGATCACATCATTAGGAGAATGATGTGATGGACAAGACCCAATCCTAAGCATAGCACAAAGATCGTGTAGTTCGTTTGCTAGAGCTTTTCCAATGTCAAGTATCATTTCCTTAGACCATGACATTGTGTAACTCCCGGATGCCGTAGGAGTTCTTTGGGTGTACCAAACGTCACAACGTAACTGGGTGACTATAAAGGTACACTACAGGTATCTCCGAAAGTGTCTGTTGGGTTGACACGGATCGAGACTGGGATTTGTCACTCCGTATGACGGAGAGGTATCTCTGGGCCCACTCGATAATGCATCATCATAATGAGATCAAAGTGACCAAGTGGTTGGTCACGGAATCATGCATTACGGTACGAGTAAAGTGACTTGCCGGTAACGAGATTGAACAAGGTATTGGGATACCGACGATCGAATCTCGGGCAAGTAACGTACCGATTGACAAAGGGAATTGTATACGAGATTGATTGAATCCTCAACATCGTGGTTCATCCGATGAGATCATTGAGGAACATGTGGGAGCCAACATGGGTATCCAGATCCCGCTGTTGGTTATTGACCGGAGAGTCATCTCGGTCATGTCTGCATGTCTCCCGAACCCGTAGGGTCTACACACTTAAGGTTCGGTGACGCTAGGGTTGTAGAGATATTAGTATGCGGTAACTCGAAAGTTGTTCGGAGTCCCGGATGAGACCCCGGACGTCACGAGGAGTTCCGGAATGGTCCGGAGGTGAAGAATTATATATAGGAAGTTCAGTTTCGGCCACCGGGAAAGTTTCGGGGGTCACCGGTATTGTATCGGGACCACCGGAAGGGTGCCGGGGGTCCACCGGGTGGGGCCACCTATCCCGGAGGGCCCCATGGGCTGAAGTGGGAGGGGAACCAGCCCCTGGTGGGCTGGTGCGCCCCCCTTGGGCCTCCCCTGCGCCTAGGGTTGGAAACCCTAGGGGTGGGGGCGCCCCCCACTTGGCTTGGGGGGGAAGCCACCCCCTTTGGCCGCCGCCCCCCTTGGAGATTGGATCTCCCAGGGGCCAGCGCCCCCCAGGGCCCCTATATATAGTGGGGGGAGGGAGGGCAGCCGCACCACAGCCCCTGGCGCCTCCCTCTCCCTCCCGTGACACCTCTCCCTCTCGCTGTGCTTGGCGAAGCCCTGCCGAGATCCCCGCTACTTCCACCACCACACCGTCGTGTTGCTGGATCTCCATCAACCTCTCCTCCCCCCTTGCTGGATCAAGAAGGAGGAGACGTCTTCCCCAACCGCACGTGTGTTGAACGCGGAGGTGCCGTCCGTTCGGCGCTCGGTCATCGTTGATTAGGATCACGACGAGTACGACTCCATCAACCCCGTTCACTTGAATGCTTCCGCTCGCGATCTACAAGGGTATGTAGATGCACTCCTTCCTTCTCGTTGCTAGTAAACTCTATAGATGGATCTTGGTGATGCGTAGAAAATTTTAAATTTCTGCAACGATCCCCAACATTATGGATGGCGGCTTTGCCACAAATACAATGTCAACTACAAGATCATGCAAGGCAATATGACAATGATGGAGCGTGTATGGAAAGTTGCATGGAAATATATCTCGGAATGGCTATGGAAATGCCATAATAGGTAGGTATGGTGGCTGCTTTGAGGAAGGTAAATGGTGGGTTTATGGTACCGGTGAAAGTTGTGCGGTACTAGAGAGGCTTGCAGTGGTGGAAGGGTGAGAGTGCGTATAATCCATGGACTCAACATTAGTCATAAAGAACTCACATACTTATTGCAAAAATCTATTATTTATCTAAACAAAGTACTACGCGCATGCTCCTAGGGGGATAGATTGGTAGGAAAAGACCATCGCTCGTCCCCGACCGCCACTCATAAGGAAGACAATCAATAAATAGATCATGCTCCAACTTCATCACATAACGGTACACCATACGTGCATGCTACAGGAATCACAAACTTTAACACAAGTATCTCTCAAATTCACAACTACTCTACTAGCATGACTCTAATATCACCATCTTCATATCTCAAAACAATCATAAAGAATCAAATTTCTCATAGTATTCAATGCACTTTATATGAAAGTTTTTATTATATCCCGCTTGGATGCCCATCATATTAGAACTAAATTCATAACCAAAGCAAATTACCATGCTTTTTTAAAAGACTCTAAAAATAATATAAGTGAAGCATGAGAGTTCATTAATTTAAAACCACCGTCATTCTCTAAAAGATATAAGTGAAGCACTAGAGCAAACGACAAACTACTCCGAAAGATATAAGTGAAGATCAATGAGTAGTTGAATAATTATGTAACTATGTGAAGACTCTCTAACATTTAAGAATTTCAGATCTTGGGATATTATTCAAACAGCAAGCAAAACAAAATAAAACAAAATGACGCTCCAAGCAAAACACATATCATGTGGTGAATAAAAATATAGCTCCAAGTAAAGTTACCGATGAACGAAGACGAAAGAGGGGATGCCATCCGGGGCATCCCCAAGCTTAGGCTCTTGGTTGTCCTTGAATATTACCTTGGGGTGCCTTGGTAATCCCCAATATTAGGCTCTTGCCACTCCTTATTCCATAGTCCATTGAATCTTTACCCAAAACTTGAAAACTTCACAACACAAACTCAACAGAAAACTCGTAAGCTCCGTTAGTATAAGAAAATAAAACCACCTTTTAGGTACTGTTGTGAACTCATTCTAAATTCATATTGGTGTAATATATACTGTATTCCAACTTCTCTATGGTTCATACCCTCCGATACCACTCATAGATTCATCAAAATAAGCAAACAACACATAGAAAACAGAATCTGTCAAAAAACAGAACAGTCTGTAGTAATCTCTAACTCTCGAATACTTCTGTAACTACAAAAATTCTGAAATAAATTGGCAGACGTGAGGAATTTGTCTATTAATCTTCTACAAAAATAATCAACTCAAAAGCACTCTTCTGTAAAAAATGACAGCTAATCTCGTGAGCGCAAAGTTTCTGTTTATTACAGCAAGATCACATAAACTTTCACCCAAGTCTTCCATAAGGTTCTACTTGGCACTTTATTGAAACAAAAGCTATAAAACATGATTACTACAGTATCTTAATCATGTGGACACACAAAAACAGTAAGGGTAAATATTGGGTTGTCTCCCAGCAAGCGCTTTTCTTTAATGCCTTTCTAGCTAGGCATGATGATTTCAACGATGCTCACATAAAAGATAAGATTTGAAATATAAAGAGAGCATCATGAAGAATATAACTAGCACATTTAAGACTAACCCACTTCCTATGCATAGGGATTTTGTGAGCAAACAACTTATGGGAATGATAATTAATTAGCATAGGAAGGCAACGCAAGCATAACTTTAAGATTTTAAGCACATAGAGAGGAAACTTGATATTATTGCAATTCCTACAAGCATATATTCCTCCCTCATAATAATTTTCAGTAGCATCATGAATGAATTCAACAATATATCCATCACATAAAGCGTTCTTTTCATGATCTACAAGCATAGAAATTTTTATTACTCTCCACATAAGCAAATTTCTTCTCATGAATAGTAGTGGGAGCAAACCCAACAAAATAACTATCATGTGAGGCATAATCCAATTGAAAATTAAAATCATGATGACAAGTTTCATGGTTATTATTGTTCTTTATAGCATACATTTCATCACAATAATCATCAAGATAGCAACTTTGTTCTCATCATAATCAATTGAAAACTCTTCCAAGATAGTGGAATCATTACTAAATAAAGTCATGACCTCTCCAAATCCACTTCCATCAATATAATCATCATAAATAGGAGGCATGCTATCATCATAATAAATTTGCTCATCAAAACTTGGGGGACTAAAAATATCATCTTCATCAAACATAGCATCCCCAAGCTTGTGGCTTTGCATATCATTAGCATCATGGATATTCAAAGAATTCATACTAACAACATTGCAATCATGCTCATCATTCAAATATTTAGTGCCAAACATTTTAATGCATTCTTCTTCTAACACTTGAGCACAATTTTCCTTTCCATCATTTTCACGAAAATATTAAAAATATGAAGCATATGAGGCAACCTCAATTCCATTTTTTGTAGTTTTCTTTTATAGACTAAACTAGTGATAAAACAAGAAACAAAAAGATTCGATTGCAAGATCTAAGGATATACCTTCAAGCACTAACCTCCCCGGCAACGGTGCCAGAAAAGAGCTCAGTTGACGGGGTGTTAGTGCCGCTTACCTAGCCTCCCCGGCAACGGCGCCAGAAAAGAGCTTGATGTCTACTACACAACCTTCTTCTTGTAGACGTTGTTGGGCCTCCAAGTGTAGAGGTTTGTAGGACAGTAGCAAATTTCCCTTAAGTGGATGACCTAAGGTTTATCAATCCGTGGGAGGCGTGGGATGAAGATGGTCTCTCTCAAACAACCCTGCAACCAAATAACAAAGAGTCTCTTGTGTCCCCAACACACCCAATACAATGGTAAATTGTATAGGTGCACTAGTTCGGCGAAGAGATGGTGATACAAGTGCAATATGGATGGTAGATATAGGTTTTTATAATATGAAAATATAAAACAACAAGGTAACTAATGATAAAAGTGAGCACAAATGGTATTGCAATGCTTCGAAACAAGGCCTAGGGTTCATACTTTCACTGGTGCAAGTTCTCTCAACAATAATAACATAATTAGATCATATAACTATCCCTCAACATGCAACAAAAAGTCAGTCCAAAGTCACTAATAGCGGAGAACAAATGAAGAGATTATTGTAGGGTACGAAACCACCTCAAAGTTATTCTTTCCGATCAATCCGTTGGGCTATTCCTATAAGTGTCACAAACAGCCCTAGAGTTCGTAGTAAAATAACACCTTAAGACACAAATCAACCAAAACCCTAATGTCACCTAGATACTCCAATGTCACCTCAAGTATCCATGGGTATGATTATACGATATGCATCACACAATCTCAGATTCATCTATTCAACCAACACAAAGAATTTCAAAGAGTGCCCCAAAGTTTCTACCGGAGAGCCAAGATGAAAACTGTCACGGCCCTAGAATTCTGCTTTGTAATTAGTTGCATCTGTAAGCATCCATGCATCACGTTTAAATTTATGAAATTTGAATTGGGGATGTTCAAACCCTAGCACCAAATGAATTCAACTAGTTTCAAATAAAAATATTTTCAATGAACCCAAAATGCCCTGCAGAAAAGTTCATCAATTTTGAATTGGCTAAAAACCTCTTCCAAAAATGGTGCACATATTTCTAGGACATTCTGGATTTTTGAATTAATCCATATTGTATTTTCATTGGGGCATTTAAATTCTATAAATAGTTTAAATGTTCTAATAATGGTGAAACTAGTTGAGGGCTATTGGAAATAATTTCAAAAGTGCCCCAAACATTTTCAGCATTTTACAAATGGTTTGGTATTTTATTACTAAACCAAAACAGAGAAAAGAATAGAAAAACAAAAACAGAATTAGAAAGAGAGAGAATACCTGGCCACTTACCCAGCCCAGCGGTGCGGCCCACTGGCCCAACTGCCAGTCGTCGTCTCCACCGCGCCAGTCAGATGCCGAGCGCGTGCCCGACGCACACACACGGCCGTGCTGCCACGCCACCTGCCTGCCTGCCCCTCTCCCTCGATGCCCGGACGCTCTGGACGTTGCCATGACTCACCCCGAACGTCTCTCGCTCTCTTCCGTCCTCGTCCGCTCCCCTGCTGCTCTCTCTCCTGCGGGACCGAGCGCTGCCGTCGCCGCCGTTCGCCGTAGACGCAGTCACCGCCGCCCCCTCGCCCTCTCTTCGTGTCCGAGAGCTCCGCCACGTTGCCTGCTACCTCTCCGTCAAGCCGTGCGTCGCCGGACGCGCCGTAACGCCGCCATCGCCGTCGTCTTCACCTCTGGCCACCCGAGATCGCCGTCGCCGTTCTGCCCGCGTCGGACCACCCCGAGCTCGCTGACGCCTCCGTCGAGACCGCTGTGAGCTCCTGCTCTGAACCCCTCTCCTTTCCCTTGTTTTTGCGCGCTCTAGCTCCGTTCCCCGCCATGGTTGTAGCTTCTCGCAGCCGTTCATGTCGCCGTTGTCGTTTTGGCCCGCATCCGCCCAAACCGAGCACACCACCGTGCTCCTCGTGACACGGGGAAGCCGTAGACCCCCTCAGTTTGGCTCTCCGTGCCCTGTAGCGCCAACCCGCACGCCACCTAACTCCGGCCGCCGCCTCGAGCTCGTTTCCGACGAGCTCTGGCCACCCCAGCTGCTGCCGCTTGCTGCACTGGATGCGTGAGAGCTCCGGCTCCCCGTAGGTACTCTTCGTCGTTCATTTGGGCGTCGGAAGAGCGAATCCGAGCGTCCCCGTCGCGTCTGCGTGCTCGCCGGCGTTCAACTCCGGCGGGATGACGTGGCACATCATTAGCTGCCTAAGCACACCACTAACCACCCTCAGGCCCACTGACACCCGGGCCCCGCTGCCAAATTAACCACGGTTTAGTTTCTGTTTAGCTCTAATTAAACACAGTGGCCCCATGCGTCAGCTTTGACCGTGCTGACGTGGCTGTTGACCTAGGCCCACTAGTCAGCCTCTGTTCCTGCCCTGTTACACCGACGTGCGGGCCCCACTGGTAAGGTTTGACCTGCACCAGCCCCTGTTGACTTGCTGACGTCGTCATGATGTGGTGCTGACGCAGTAATGCTTTCTGGGATTTTAATAAATCAGAAATGATTTATTATTTTCAGAAAATGCCCAAAACTTCTAAAAATCATATAAAATCAACCGTAGCTCAGAATGAAATAATTTATATATGAAAAATAATCAGAAAAATTCAATCTATCCATATGTACTAGTTTCATGCGTGACAAACCAACCTAAACCTGCTGTATAGATGAAAACACATAAAGGGCATTTAAAATGCTTAAGTTTGGAGTTGCATTTGAATCCTTGATTCAAATGAGCTCCATTGAACTTGTTGCTGTTTGCATTAGCACAAACAACATCACATATACATGCCATGTTCATGCATCATATTGTGCATTGCATTGATTGTGTTTATTCTCTGTTGGCCGGTGTTGTTCCCCCTCGGTAGACGTTGTTCCGACGCTGTGATCGTTGACACTGATGAAGACCCAATGCTATCTTCAGAAGTGCTAGGCAAGCAAAACTTCCTTGTTCATTCCGATACAATCCCACTCTCTCTCTCCTGCTCTCCCTTACTACATTAGGACAACACCGTTTCAACTATTACATGTTGCGGTAGTTGAACCCATTTCCTCTGCATGACCTGTCATTGCCACTGTAAATAGATGAAACCCACTAGCATGAGTAGGAGTTGTTTGATCCCTGATGTGCCTACTCATTCATGCTTGTTTGTCATGCCAGCTATTGCTTAGGGTTGAGTCAGGTTTGATTCATCGGGGATGAATTGGAATGTGGTGAACATGTCCTACTGTTGAGAGCTAAGTGTGTGAACACGATTTGGTAAAGGTAGCGGTGAGAGGCCATGTAGGAGTACATGGTGGGTTGTCTCGTTGCAGCCGTCCTGAGGAACCGAGTTCTGTGTATGTGATCCATGAACAGTTACTACCACACATTGGGCTCCGGGCGCTCCAAGCTCTCTCGACTTATTAATCAACCTGATCTCTGTCCAGGAGTTGCAACTAGTTTCTGGTGTTTGTAGGTAGTGTTAGTAGTCTACCAAGTGGCACCTGGTACAGGTGGGCTTGGGACAGACTAGGCACCGTGGCATGGTGTACCAAGCGTAGATCCATCCGTCGAGGTGGGCTTGGGAAGCCTGCACACATCGTTTGGGGCCGTGAGCGACACCCCGGCCGGATCTCCTTGCGGATGGAACCCAAATAGGCGATAAACCTGGACTAGAGACTTGTGTGGTTAGTCAGGTCGTGGCCGACTCCCTCGCCAGGCTTCCGTTTGGAGGTTGTCGAGATACACGACGTGTACATGGTGGTAAGTGGCGAGAGCATGTGTGAAGAAGTACACCCCTGCAGGGTTAGCATCATCTATTCGAATAGCCGTGTCCGCGGTAAAGGACTTTTGGGTTGCCTGTACAGTTCATAGATAACTTGAAGTGGATACTCTAAAATGCGCAAGATAAGCGTGGTGCTATGGATGGCCTTCTCGTAGGGAGACGGGAGCGGATCCATAGTGGTGTATTGATTGGTGAATATGTGGACTCGTGTGCGCCACCTCAGAAGAGTTACTTGCAGTCGTAGTTTAGGATAGCCACCGAGTCAAAGCTGGCTTGCTGCAGTTAAACTCTACCACCCCCTTTTGATGATACCGATGCATATGTAGCTAGTTCTGATGTAAGTCTTGCTGGGTACATTTGTACTCACGTTTTCTTAATTTATGTTTTTGCAGAGAGACGTCAGTCTCACTAGTAGTTCCGCGTGGACTTCGATGTTTAGCTTGTTACCTCAGCTACGATCTTATACCCTTGGGAGGGTCTTGTAGATAGTCAGGTTTCTCAACCTTTTTCATTTGTAGTTGTCTGTACTCAGACATGTTCATGCTTCCGCTTGATGCTTGTATGCTCTGTATGTTGGTTCATGAGACCCATGTTTGTAATACTTGGCTCCTCGGAGCCTAATGAATAAATACTCTGAGTCGTAGAGTCTTGTTGTGATGCCATGTTGTACTTGCACATATTGAGCATATTGTGTGTATGATTTTGAAATGCTTGGTATGTGTGGGATCCGACAACCTAGTTGTCTATCCTTGGTAGCCTCTCTTATGGGGAAATGTAGTCTGGTGCTTCCACTGAGCCATGGCAGTCCGCTACAGCCCGGTTTACTGGAGTCCTGCTAGCCCAGTACTACTGCTCCGAAACACCTAGACTGGCCGGCATGTGATACACTTCGTTCCTGTGTCTATCCCTTCGGGGAAATGTCACACGATGACATCCGGAGTCCTGCTAGCCTGCTACAGCCCGGGTTCCCGGAGTCCTGTTAGCCCAGTTGCTACAGCCCGGATTTACACGCTGCTGATCGACATGCTCGATGTTGTTTCATGTATGCTTGTCCCGTAAGTTAGTGCCACTTTGGGTTCACGACTAGTCATGTCGGCCCGGGTTCTCTGCCATATGGATGCTAGCGACACTATCATATACGTGAGCCAAAAGGCGCAAACGGTCCCGGGCCAGGTAAGGTGGCACCCGTGGGAATACCGTGCGTGAGGCCGCAAAGTGATATGATGTGTTACATGCTAGATCGATGTGGCTTAGGATCGGGGTCCTGACAGCTTTTGGTATCAGAGCCTGACTGCCTGTAGGATTACCAAGCCAAACTGGTCGAAGTCGAGTCTAGAAATGCTTTAGTTATATAAGGGAATTGATTGTGGAAGGAAACGTAAGGCTCCTTTTCTCCTTTAACTTATGCCTTTTGATCTGAGTCATCCTCTTCTCTTCTACGGGGATTAAGAACTAGGATTTGTCTTCTTTCTATCAGGATCACATGTTACTAATCCATATACTTGTAGGATTGATGGATTCAAGCCCCAGTTCAGTTTCTAGTACTTCTGTATGTTGACAGTTGATCTCAGAACCCTGTTATTGTGATGTTGAGTGGTTATGCCACCATTTTGCAGGATGTCTCAAATCTTTTTGAGCATTTACAGCCGTTATGCTGTCCGAGTTATCCCAGGTTTCTAAATAGTCTGATGCACTTGCAAATTCTTTCTCCCTATTCCGACGTCCCTTTTGGCCAGATTAACCACACTAATCAGTGTGTTGAGGTACTCCATTGCCTCGACGTATATGTTGAAGCTACTGTTATGACACTAGGGTATCTTAGAGAACCACCCAGTAATTTAGCTCTGATTTGTATTCCTAGTGTGATGATTCTGGCCATCATTCTCAAAAGCATCCTGTGATGCCACTTAGTTAGTGGACTATTCCTGGGTTCTTGAACCCGAGATTCACTCTACTTACTTCGTGTAGATAGTGTTTGCTCGTTCCTTTAGGATATTAGTAACCTTTGTGATAGTCCTCGAGGTCCGTGGTATTTCTTTCTTCCAAATACCATGAACTGCTTATGGCAGAAGTTCTTTTGAACCAAAAGATCACAACCAGAGTGCTCTTGATGAGTTCTCCATTCTACATTGTGAATCTGCCAGTTCTACCTTTCTGTTATCCGGAAGAAATGTTGAGCTTTGCTCGACATACTAATCTATGCATCCACAACTCAGAAAGATATATGCCCCTTTGAGTTGTCCCTCTTTAGTTGTTATCTGACCTTCGTCTATCAATTGTTGGTTAGGAGTAGTTGTGCATTCGTGTTCATCGATGCCTTTCACTCTTGTGGTCCGTCAAGCCATTTTATTCCGGAATGACTAGGAGAAACAAACTCCAGTACCTCATCCATTTCTAGGATTGGGTCAAAGTAGTTGTATTCCCCAGATCAAATGCCAAACCAGCTTTTGTTCTGTTATACCTTAGAGTATTATCGTCTTTATGTCAAGAATGTCATGGAAATTGCACAACCTTTTATGAGTTCTTGATGTAGTGATACTTCTTGCCATCATTGTTCATTCCTTGGTCCCCGTGTTGTTGCAACCGGAATGCCGACAGGTGAACTATGATGTGTGAAATCAATAATCCTAGCGACCCCGTTGCTTGGTAGTTAATGGACAATAATCTCATTCTTAGCGTGTTGGTTATTGGATCATCACCCTAAGGTTTATCGTGCCACCTAGTTCATTTTCCCTGGTGCACTCTTCGATCAAGAGTTAGGATTGTGTCAATCCTTGCTTAATTGATCACATCATCTTGCCTAACAAGCAAGATTGTTCTCGAGCTTAGTAACATATCGGTGGTTTGTGATTTTTCGAATATCTTCTCGGAAGTGTTACCAGGTTGTCACCTGACCGCATGTTGAGTTCGTGATCAAGTTGGGTTCTTGTAACCCACCCTTTCTCCAAGAATCTGTGTTGGATACCCTGAACTAGTTAGTTAAGCTAAACAACGACTTGGAGAGTTGGAAGATAAAAGCTTTGTCTAACTTAGTTCATTGCCAAAGGGATATCCTTGTGTTCGTGTGTTAGCCGAAGAAAGATGATATCTTCATTGGTTGATCCTCGTGATCAGTTGTTGGATCTATTATCTTACCAATCTTTGATTTGAGTATGGGCTATCGTCAAATTAAATCAGAACCAACGATTTTTGTAATGTTGTCTTACTCGTGGTTATTTCCTCGGGCATACATCATTATATCTTTTGGGTCTGAGCAATGCTATCACCTTGTTCACATAATTGTGGAATTCCATCTTCATCGGAATCTCGATGATTTGCTATTGAGCTGATCAACCACATTTCATCTTGTCCATGATTCATGTTGAACATCTAAGTTAGTGTTGGAAATTTTCTTAAACATCTATGTCTTCTAGGCATAGCCAGTCCCATGGGTATGAAACCCAATTGAGCGAGAGTAGTACTAGGATGGGTGACCTCCTGGGAAGTCCTCATGAAAGGGTTTCATATCTAATGGTTGTGATAGGCTTTTGGCGAGCCAACGTAAAAACTAGCCAGTCCTTTGGGTATGAAATCCATTTGGGCGAGAGTAGTACTAGGATGGGTGACCTCCTGGGAAGTCCTCGTGAAAGGGTTTCATATCTAGACTACCCCAACTTGTATGGGACAAAAGGCTTAGTAAGAAGAAGATTATCTTCATGTTAACCCTTGAAGTATAATTCATGATGAAAGAAGTGACTTCCTCTAAGTTCATGTGCATTTGGTGCAAGTTGCCGCCGTGAATTCGAGAAAGTCAATGTTGCTTCCTCTGGAATCATCCCAAGTCAGTCATGCATGTGTGAAGTATACTTTGGTTTGTGAGATTAGCTACCTCCATTCTATATGTATCCCTAGCACACCAAGCTACTGATTGACTTGTTCAAGGAAAAGGAGTTGTTGTGCTAATCCTAGGTCATGCACAAGACTTTGTTACCAAGATGATGGTTCCCAACCAGAACTCGGTAGTGTTTTGTTGTAAGACTAC
Source organism: Triticum aestivum (assembly GCF_018294505.1). Classification (NCBI taxonomy): domain Eukaryota; kingdom Viridiplantae; phylum Streptophyta; class Magnoliopsida; order Poales; family Poaceae; genus Triticum; species Triticum aestivum. The sequence continues at coordinate 460,513,366 of NC_057799.1, forward strand.
TACGTGATCATGCTTGTCTGGGACAACGTGTTCACATGCGTGTAGCAGAACCAGCTCATGTTTTGGAGCTTACTACCATAGTCCATTTCCCGAGAATCTCGCAACCTCATCTCGTCGATTTGTGTTGCAACCTTTCCTTTTCAGACATGCCGTCTGAAATGTCCTGTTACCAACCAGATCTAAATCTTAGGCAGATATGATGATTGGAACTTTTCCAAGATCTATGATGTAGGTCCCGACAAGGTTGATGTTGGCCGACACACCTAGCCGAAGATCTATTATTGTAGCATCTTAACTGAGAAATTTGACCATCCTCTCCATAAGGATGTTGTGCGACTTATTTTAGAAGTTATTCCTTATGGATCCCTTGTCCTCCCGAAGTCAGACCTTTACTTGATGTTCCAGATACCGAATGGTATTGGGTTAAGCTAGTACATCAAGTAGAACATTAGAAGCGGAGTGCTAAATGTCTCTCGGTCGATCATCCAGATTTATTTTCCTTGGCATCGCTAAGGTGAAATCTGAGAAAGTGTTATCTTCCTTTGCATATGCATTCTCCATCATTGTTCATCATGGTAGTATGATGTATTGCCAGGATCCTTGGCACGGATGTTGGTAAGATCTTGATGAGTATGGAAATGCTCAAGTTCTTGAAAGCATGCTCAGTTACTAGGTTATATCCTCGGTATCAATTGGAATGTGCCTCCCATTTGCCGAGTTGTCTTATAACTCTAGTTTCCTCTCCAAACTGAGTATGCCATTCTTACGAATTCATTCAAACGATCAATTGTGATTTTCCTTAGGCTGGTATAGGAGTTTCCATGATCTCTGTATCAAAAGTAATTCTTTTTGCCACTTAAGGGAATAATTCTACGAGTCACCTTCCCCGAGGTGTCCTGTTATGGAATCATGGCAATTATCTCCTCGCTACCTTGAAAACCATGCACCATCCTACTCCAGCATGGAATTGTTGCCTACCAAATTGAGCAATCGCCATCTATTTCCTTTCACCCCTGATGTGTGTCTTGTGTCTCAGCTCAAGAGACATTCTTCCGTCTCACTCCGTGAGTTGATCTTGAGTGCTCGAATTTTGAGGAGATCGATTCCAGTAGAGTTTCTCTCTGTCGTCATCATGTTGGATGAAGATCTCGAAAGCAAAGACGTCAAGATCAATTTGAAGCAATGATTGAACATCTTCGAGAAGGGAAATTGGATCATGAAGATCGTGTTAGCTTTGTGTCCCCTCTGTCTTCTTACCCTACGCTTGAATCTCGGGACGAGATTCTTGTTTAGTGGGGGTGAGTTGTCACAGCCCTAGAATTTTTCTTTGTAATTAGTTGCATCTGTGAGCATCCATGTATCATGTTTAAATTTATGAAATTTGAATTGGGGATGTTCAAATCCTAGCACCAAATGAATTCAACTAGTTTCAAATAAAAATATTTTCAATGAACCCAAAATGCCCTGCAGAAAAGTTCATCAATTTTGAATTGGCTAAAAACCTCTTCCAAAAATGGTGCACATATTTCTAGGACATTCTGGATTTTTGAATTAATCCATATTGTATTTGAATTGGGGCATTTAAATTCTATAAATAGTTTAAATGTTTGAATAATGGTGAAAATAGTTGAGGGCTGTTGGAAATAATTTCAAAAGTGCCCACAAACATTTTCAACATTTTACAAATGGTTTGGTATTTTATTACTAAACCAAAACAGAGAAAAGAATAGAAAAACAAAAACAGAATTAGAAAGAGAGAGAGAGAATACCTGGCCACTTACCCAGCCCAGCGGTGCGGCCCACTGGCCTAACTGCAAGTCGTCGTCTCCACCGCGCCAGTCGGACGTCGAGCGCGTGCCCGATGCACACACACGGCCATGCTGCCACGCCACCTGCCTGCCTGCCCCTCTCCCTCGATGCCCGGATGCTCTGGACGTCGCCACGACTAACCCCGAACGTCTCTCGCTCTCTTCCGTCCTCGTCCCCTCCCCTACTGTTCTCTCTCCCGCGGGACCGAGCGCTGCCGTCGCCGCCGTTCGCCGTAGACGCAGTCACCGCCTCCCCCTCGCCCTCTCTTCGTGTCCGAGACCTCCGCCACGTCGCCTGCTACCTCTCCATCAAGCCGTGCGTCGCCGGACGCACCGTAACGCCGCCATCGCCGTCGTCTTCACCTCCGGCCGCCCGAGATCGCCGTCGCCGTTCTGCCCGCGTCAGACCACCCCCGAGCTCGCTGACGCCTCCGTCGAGACCGCTGTGAGCTCCTGCTCCGAACCCCTCTCCTTCCCCTCATTTTTGCGCGCTCTAGCTCCGTTTCTCGCCATGGCCGTAGCTTCTCGCCGCTGTTCATGTCGCCGTCGTCGTTTTGGCCCGCCTCCGCCCAAACCGAGCACACCACCGTGCAACTGGTGACACGGGGAAGCCGTAGACCCCCTCAGTTGGGCTCCCCGTGCCCCGTAGCACCAACCCGCATGGCACCGAACTCCGGCCGCTGCCTCGAGCTCGTTTCCGACGAGCTCCGGCCACCCAGTTGTTGCCGCTTGCTGCACTTGATGCGGGAGAGCTCCGGCTCCCCGTAGGTACTCTCCGTCACTCATTTGGGCGCCGGAAGAGCGAATCTGAGCGTCCCCGCCGCGTCTGCGTGCTCGCCGGCGTTCAACTCCGGCGGGATAACATGGCACATCATTAGTTGCCTAAGCACACCACTAACCACCCTCAGGCCCACTGACACCCGGGCCCCGCTGCCAAATTAACCACGGTTTAGTTTCTGTTTAGCTCTAATTAAACACAGTGGCCCCACGCGTCAGCTTTGACCATGCTAACGTGGCTGTTGACCTGGGCCCACTAGGCAGCCTCTGTTCCTGCCCTGTTACACCGACGTGCGGGCCCCACTGGTAAGGTTTGACCTGCACCAGCCCCTGTTGACTTGCTGACGTCGTCATGATGTGGTGCTGACGCAGTAATGCTTTCTGGGATTTCAATAAATCAGAAATGATTTATTATTTTCAGAAAATGCCCAAAACTTCTAAAAATCATATAAAATCAACCGTAGCTCAGAATGGAATAATTTATATATGAAAAATTCAATCTATCCATCTGTATTAGTTTCATGCGTGACAAACCAACCTAAACCTCTGTATAGATGAAAACACATAAAGGGCATTTAAAATGCTTAAGTTTGGAGTTGCATTTGAATCCTTGATTCAAATGAGCTCCATTGAACTTGTTACTGTTTGCATTAGCACAAACAACATAACATATACATGCCATGTTCATGTATCATATTGTGCAATTCATTGATTGTGTTTATTCTCTGTTGGCCGGTGTTGTTCCCCCTCGGTAAACGTTGTTCCGACGCTGTGATCATTGGCACTGATGAAGACCCAATGCTATCTTCAGAAGTGCTAGGCAAGCAAAGCCCCCTTGTTCATTCTGATACAATCCCACTCTCTCGCTCTTGCTCTCTTTTACTGCATTAGGACAACAACGTTTCAACTGTTACATGTTGCGGTAGTTGAACCCCTTTCCTCTGCATGACCTGTCATTGCCACTGTAAATAGATGAAACCCACTAGCATGAGTAGGAGTTGTTTGATCCCTGATGTGCCTACTCATTCATGCTTGTTTGTCATGCCAGCTATTGCTTAGGGTTGAGTCAGGTTTGATTCATCGGGGATGAATTGGAATGTGGTGAACATGTCCTACTGTTGAGAGCTAAGTGTGTGAACACGATTTGGTAAAGGTAGCGGTGAGAGGCCATGTAGGAGTACATGGTGGGTTGTCTCGTTGCAGCCGTCCTGAGGAACCGAGTTCTGTGTATGTGATCCATGAACAGTTACTACCACACATTGGGCTCCGGGCGCTCCAAGCTCTCTCGACTTATTAATCAACCTGATCTCTGTCCAGGAGTTGCAACTAGTTTCTGGTGTTTGTAGGTAGTGTTAGTAGTCTACCAAGTGGCACCCGGTACAGGTGGGCTTGGGACAGACTAGGCACCGTGGCACGGTGTACCAAGCGTAGATCCATCCGTCGAGGTGGGCTTGGGAAGCCTGCACACATCGTTTGGGGCCGTGAGCGACACCCCGGCCGGATCTCCTTGCGGATGGAACCCGAATAGGCGATAAACCTTGACTAGAGACTTGTGTGGTTAGTCAGGTCGTGGCCGACTCCCTCGCCATGCTTCCGCTTGAAGGTTGCCGAGATACACGACGTGTACATGGTGGTAAGTGGCGGGAGCGTGTGTGAAGAAGTACACCCCTGCAGGGTTAACATCAACTATTCGAATAGCCGTGTCCGCGGTAAAGGACTTCTGGGTTGCCTGTATAGTTCATAGATAACTTGAAGTGGATACTCTAAAATGCGCAAGATAAGCGTGAGTGCTATGGATGGCCTTCTCGTAGGGAGACGGGAGTGGATCCATAGTGGTGTATTGATTGGTGAATATGTGGACTCGTGTGCGCCACCTCAAAAGAGTTACTTGCAGTCGTAGTTTAGGATAGCCACCGAGTCAAAGCTGGCTTGCTGCAGTTAAACTCCACCACCCCCTTTTGATGATACCGATGCATATGTAGCTAGTTCTGATGTAAGTCTTGTTGGGTACATTTGTACTGACGTTTGCTTCATTTATGTTTTTGCATAGAGATGTCAGTCTCACTAGTAGTTCCGCGTGGACTTCGACGTTTAGGTTGTTACCTCAGCTACGATCTTATACCTTTGGGAGGGTCTTGTAGATAGTCAGGTTTCTCAGCCTTCTTCATTTGTAGTTGTCTGTACTCAGACATGTTCATGCTTCCGCTTGATGCTTGTATGCTCTGTATGTTGGGTCATGAGACCCATGTTTGTAATACTTGGCTCCTTGGAGCCTAATGAATAAATACTCTGAGTCGTAGAGTCTTGTTGTGATGCCATGTTGTACTTGCACATATCGAGCATATTGTGTGTATGATTTTGAAATGCTTGGTATGTGTGGGATCCGACAACCTAGTTGTCTATCCTTGGTAGCCTCTCTTATGGGGAAATGTAGTCTGGTGCTTCCACTGAGCCATGGTAGTCCGCTACAGCCCGGTTTACCGGAGTCCTGCTAGCCCAGTACTACTGCTTCGGAACACCTAGATTGGCCGGCATGTGATACACTTCATTCCTGTGTCTGTCCCTTCGGGGAGATGTCACGCGATGACATCCGGAGTCCTGCTAGCCTGCTATAGCCTGGGTTCCCGGAGTCCTGTTAGCCCAGTTGCTACAGCCCGGATTTACACGCTGCTGACCGACATGCTCGATGTTGTTTCATGTATGCCTGTCCCCGTAAGTTAGTGCCACTTTGGGTTCACGACTAGTCATGTCGGCCCAGGTTCTTTGTCATATGGATGCTAGCGACACTATCATATACGTGAGCCAAAAGGCGCAAACGGTCCCGGGCCAGGTAAGGTGGCACCCGCGGGAATACCGTGCGTGAGGCCGCAAAGTGATATGATGTGTTACATGCCAGATCGATGTGGCTTAGGATCGGGATCCTGACAAAAACGTGTGCCAACCCCTATGCATAAGTTCACAAGGTCACTAAACCCGCAAGTTGATCACGAAAACATACATCAAGTAGATCACGTGAATATCCCATTGTCACCACAGATAAGCACATGGAAGACATACATATAGTGTTCTCAAATCCTTAAAGACTCAATCCACTAAGATAACTTCAATGGGAAAACTCAATCCATTACAAGAAGATAGAGGGGGATAAACATCATAAGATCCAACTATAATAGCAAAGCTCGCGATACATCAAGATCGTGCCATATCAAGAACACGAGAGAGAGAGATCAAACACATTGCTACTGGTACATACCCTCAGCCCCGAGGGTGAACTACTCCCTCCTCGTCATGGAGAGCGCCGAGATGATGAAGATGGCCACCGATGATGGATCCCCCCTTTGGCAGGGTGCCGAAACAGGGTCCCGATTGGTTTTTGGTGGCTACAAAGGCTTGCGGTGGCGAAACTACCGATCTAGGTTATGTTCTGGAATTTTGGGGATATATAAGAGGTGTTGGCGTCGGGAACAAGTCAGGGGGTCCGCGAGGCAGCCACGAGGTAGGGGGCGCGCCTAGGGGGGTAGGGCGCGCCCTCCACCCTTGTGGTGGCCTCGGGACTCTTCTGGTCCATCTCCGATGCTCCGTGGGCTTCTTCTGGTCCAAAAACAACCTCCGTGAATTTTCAGGTCAATTGGACTCCGTTTGGTATTCCTTTTCCGCGATACTCAAAATCAAGGAAATTACAAAAACTGGCACTGGGCTCTAGGTTAATAGGTTAGTCCCAAAAATCATATAAAATAGCATATAAATGCATATAAAACATCCAAGATTGGTAATATAATAGCATGGAACAATCAAAAATTATAGATGCGTTGGAGACGTATCAAACAACCAACACAAGCGCAAGTTTTTTCAGCACGGGCAGTCGAAGCATTTGTACCAGATAGTCTGCTAGATGGCACTGGGTCAAGGTGGCGGTGTGGAGAGAGGAGGAAAGCCATGAGATGGGTATCGGTGGTGAAGGCACAAATGCAGCTCTTGGTGGTAACCTATCGCTGTAATGGTAGAACTCAAGCTGCTGGAGTTTATCGAATTGACGGGATGTGAGCCAGGCGGCCACCGTGCAGGGTATGTTCAGCAGGTAGCATGCTGGGATGCAGATGCGTTGAACGAAGCCCCCGTGGGAGGAGATGATGGCACCGGGGAGTTCAGAATCATCGTCGACAGATAGCTGACGACAGTCGAGATTAAGAGGCGCGGTGCACCACAGAGTGCGCCACCGAGATGTGAGGACTTGTGTGCGGCAGCCATCCTTGGTGGGGAGAAGGGAGATGATCTCCCCAAGGATTCCGTCCGGGAGATCGCTGATGCGGTCCGCCGGAGATTCTACTGGTTCCTCAGGTCCAGGGGGCGCTTCTGGCCGCACAGCCGGGTCCAAGATCTACATCTGGCGGCAGCGCTAGTCAGAGCCTCATCTGTGTACATACCAATCTGAAAGAAAAAATGGCATAACATGTAGGACATTCGAAATCAAATCTCAAGATCAGGAAGAAAAAAGGCACAAACATGTATGTAGGACATTCAAAATCAATTCTCAAGATCTGGCCATGAATTATTAGCACGCAAGCTAACCCTAGTCGGATTATTAGCAAAAATCATTTGTACAGAACAAACAATTAATCACTAACTCTATACGGATAACATTCAAACAATCAATACACTATGTGCATCTAATGGATCTTAGTTAATCTGATTTCATGGACTGAGAGAATATAACCATATGATTTGTATTCCAAAAAAATTATAGAGGGGCGGGGTGGGTGGGGGGGATTAACCAGAGAAAACACTTGATATGTTTGCCGCACAAATGGGTATATAGATGACTAACCAGTTTTCCGTCGGAGTCGCAGTTGTTGCCGGAGTTGCTGTTGACCTTCGGCTCCGGCTGGCGGGGGGGCACGATGGCGCCGACGAATTCAAGGTTGTGCAGCTGCCCGCGCGAGACCTCGTCAGCGGCGACGGAAACCTCTGTGGCCAGCTTCACGCGTTGTGCGGGTGCTTCACCAGCCCCGGCGTTGCCACTCCCTCCGATGGTGCGCTTCGGCGGCATCGTCATACACTCCGGAGTCCAGACGTCGGTGACCACTGTGGACCGGGGGTGGGGCCGCCTATTATACCCGGCGGCTTGGGCGCGCAATTAATACGGACCAGTGGGAGCGAGGCAGGCTGCGGACAAAAGTTGTCTCGCCTCCCGGTGAGCCTGCGCAGCGGACGTCTGTCATTTCTACCATCATTTCACACAGCAACTCGCACGCCTTCCCGTCAATACACACACCTGCACACACGCCTCCCGGTATGCCTGCGCGGCGGACTGCTCACATGCGTCCCGTCAACTCACGCCTGCTCGCACGGCAAACGGGGCGTGTGGCAGCACGTATATTTTTTGGTTTATTTTCTACCGCTTTACTGCTTCACTGAACCATTTGCGTTGAATAGATGCACAAATCCTGCGTTGAACATCCCGGATGCTTCCCGGTGAACTTGTGCACCGGACGAGTTTTGGATTTACTAGAATTTAAAAACCAGGCATCTCAATGTTTTGCCGGCAATCAACGATGCCCCGGTGTTTGAAATTCATTCCAATTTCTTGCATGGGACCTAAGCATGCACCCAAGGACACATATTTCAATTTTCAACCAATTTATATGCACTGGAGCATGTGCATGTAGTTCAAATTTGAATTATGCACATAAATGCATTGAAAACTCAGTTAATGCATAAAAATGTCCAAACGAACCCCGAAAACACAAAAATTGACACAACACTCCTATTGGTCTATGTTGACAAAAGACAAAAATTGAAAGCACTAAGAGGCAATGGATATCGTTTCGTCCCCAAAAGGTGGGACGTTCCCTACCAAAACCATCATGCTTGTTGTGAGAAGCTCTGGTTTGTGAGTAGCATATACCCAAACCTGCCCCAAATGGGACAACAAATTTATCACGACATGTTGATGCCGCTCCATGATAGCATGCCAAGTTTCATGAATTTCAGACGAGTTTTGGATTTACTAGAATTTAAAAACCAGGCATCTCAATGTTTTGCCGGCAATCAATGGTGCCCCGGTGTTTAAAAATTCATTCCCATTTCTTGCATGGGACCTAAGCATGAACCCAAGGACAAAGATTTGATTTTTCAACCAATTTATATGCACTCGAGCATGTGCATGTAGTTCAAATTTGAAATATGCACATAAATGCATTGAAAACTCAGTTAATGCATAAAAATGTCCAAACGAACCCCGAAAAATCACAAAAATTGACACAACACTCCTGTTGTTCTATGTTGACACGAGAAAATTTTTGGAAGCAATAAGAGGCAATGGATATCGTTTCGTCCCCAAAGGTGGGACGTTCCCTACCGAAACCATCATGCTTGTTGTGAGAACTCTGGTTTGTGAGAAGCATATACCCAAACCTGCCCCAAATGGGACAAAAATTTTACCACGACATGTTGATGCCGCTCCATGATAGCATGCCAAGTTTCATGATTTTCAAACAAGTTTTGGATTTACTAGAATTTAAAAGCCATGTATCTCAATGTTTTGCCGGCAATCAATGGTGCCCCGGTGTTTGAAATTCATTCCCATTTCCTGCATGGGACCTAAGCATGCACATAAGGACACATATTTGATTTTTCAACCAATTTATATGCACTGGAGCATGTGCATGTAGTTCAAATTTTAAGTATGCACATAAATGCATTGAAAACTCACTTAATGCATAAAAATGTCCAAATGAACCCCCAAAAATCACAAAATTTGACACAACACTCCTGTTGTTCTATGTTGACATGAGAAAGAAAATTGAAAGCAATAAGAGGCAATGGATATCATTTCGTCCCCAAAGGTGGGGCGTTCCCTACTGAAACCATCATGCTTGTTGTGAGAAGCTCTGGTTTGTGAGAAGCATATACCCAAACCTGCCCCAAATGGGACAAAATATTTACCACGGCATGTTGATGCTGCTCCATGATAGCATGCCAGGTTTCATGAATTTCAGACGAGTTTTGGATTTACTAGAATTTAAACACCAGGCATCTCAATGTTTTGCCGGCAATCAATGGTGCCCCGGTGTTTGAAATTCATTCCCATTTCTTGCATGGGACCTAAGTATGCACCCAAGGACACAGATTTGTTTTTTCAACCAATTTATATGCACTGGAGCATGTGCATGTAGTTCAAATTTGAAGTATGCACATAAATGCATTGAAAACTCAGTTAATGCATAAAAATGTCCAAACGAACCCCAAAAAATCACAAAAATTGACCCAACACTCCTGTTGTTCTATGTTGACACGAGAAAAAAAATTGAAAGCAATAAGAGGCAATGGATATCGTTTCGTCCCCAAAGGTGGGGCGTTCCCTACCAAACCATCATGCTTGTTCTGAGAAGCTATGGTTGGTAAGAAGCATATACCCAAACCTGCCCCAAATGGGACAAAAATTTACCACGACATGTTGATGCCGCTCCATGATAGCATGCCAAGTTTCATGATTTTAAAACGAGTTTTGGATTTACTAGAGTTTAAAAACCAGGTATTTCAATGTTTGCGGCTGAGTGACGGTGGCAGGGTGTTTGACATTCATTCCCATTTCTTGCATGGTTCCTAAGCATGCACCCAAGGACAAAAGATTTGATTTTTCAACCAATTTATATGCACTTGAGCATGTGCATGTAGTTCAAATTTGAATTATGCACATAAATGCATTGAGAACTCAGTTAATGCATAAAAATGTGCAAACAAACCCCGAAAAATCACAAAAAATAACACAACACTCCTATTGTTCTATGTTGACACGAGAAATTTTTTGAAAGCAATAAGAGGCAATGGATATCGTTTCGTCCCCAAAGGTGGGGCGTTCCCTACTGAAACCATCATGGTGATTGTGAGAAGCTCTGGTTTGTGAGAAGCATATACCCAAACCTGCCCCAAATGGGACAAAAAATTTACCACGGCATGTTGATGCCGCTCCATGATAGCATGCCAAGTTTCATGAATTTGAGACGAATTTTGTATTTACTAGAATTTAAAAACCAGGCATCTCAACGTTTTGCCGGCAATCAACGGTGCCCCGGTGTTTGAAATTCATTCCCATTTCTTGCATGGGACTTAAGCATGCACATAAGGACACAAATTTGATTTTTCAACCAATTTATATGCACTGGAGCATGTGCATGTAGTTCAAATTTGAATTATGCACATAAATGCATTGAAAACTCACTTAATGCATAAAAATGTCCAAACGAACCCCAAAAATCACAAAAATTGACACAACACTCCTGTTGTTCTATGTTGACACGAGAAAAAAAATTGAAAGCAATAAGAGGCATTGGATATCGTTTCGTCCCCAAAGGTGGGACGTTCCCTACCGAAACCATCATGCTTGTTGTGAGAAACTCTTGTTTGTGAGAAGCATATACCCAAACCTGCCCCAAATGGGACAAAAATTTTACCACGGCATGTTGATGCCGCTCCATGATAGCATGCCAAGTTTCATGAATTTCAGACGAGTTTTGGATTTACTAGAATTTAAAAACCAGGCATCTCAATGTTTTGTCGGCAATCAACGGTGCCCCGGTGTTTGAAATTCATTCCCATTTCTTGCATTGGACCTAAGCATGCACCAAAGGACACATATTTGATTTTTCAACCAATTTATATGCACCGGAGCATGTGCATGTAGTTCAAATTTGAATTATGCACATAAATGCATTGAAAACTCAGTTAATGCATAAAAATGTCCAAATGAACCCCGAAAAATCACAAAAATTGACACAACACTCCTGTTGTTCTATGTTGACACGAGATTTTTTTTGAAAGCAATAAGAGGCAATGGATATCGTTTCGTCCCCAAAGGTGGGGCGTTCCCTACCGAAACCATCATGCTCGTTGTGAGAAGCTCTGGTTTGTGAGAAGCATAAAACCTGCCCCAAATGGGACAAAAAATTTACCACGACATGTTGATGCCGCTGCATGATAGCATGCCAAGTTTCATGAATTTTAGACGAGTTTTGGATTTACTAGAATTTAAAAACCAGGTATCTCAATGTTTGCGGCCGAGTGACGGTGGCAGGGTGTTTGACATTCATTCCCATTTCTTGCATGGGACCTAAGCATGCACCCAAGGACAAAATATTTGATTTTTCAACCAATTTATATGTACTTGAGCATGTGCATGTAGTTCAAATTTGAATTATGCTCATAAATGCATTGAAAACTCACTTAATGCATAAAAATGTCCAAACGAACCTTGAATAATTCCAATTCTTTTATGACACACATATAGTTGCATGATCACTGCAGATAAAAGGTCTAGCAATTCAAACACCTTCCATGGCCGCTGGGACCCCATTATGTAATTCAAATCAAGACAAAAAATCAAGTAGATCCTAGATAGTTTATTATAACAAACCGTGTGAGATGCAGCACAAAATATCTTGGGGCACCGTCGCAGTATAGTACGCATACGACTTACGCGAGAAGGTGCGACGGCTACAGTCCACAACCCGCTCTGAATAAGGGACCGTGTCTGATGACACTTTGCACGCCAGTTTTTTGGCTGAAGCGATTCCAAATTTTCGGCTTCCGCGGAAATATCTACCTCCCCGCCCCCTCACCCTTACCAAAAGCCACATTTCCCTTGTTTCCGCCTTCCTTTCCAAGTTGGAACCTGTCACAGCCCTAGCTAGTCACTGCTTGTCCTTGCATAATCATCATGCATTATATTTAAACTTATGAAAGTTGAATTGGGGAAAGTAGAAAGCCTCTGAAATCATTTATAAAAATGATCAACATTAAGAAAATATCTTCAAATAAGTCCAAGAAAATGTTCCTGTTAATATCTGAAAATATTGGCAAGAGGTAAAATTCAAACCAATATTTTTGGAATCTCAGAAATAATTATTTTGGGACTTTGAATTAAATCAGTAAATATTTGGATTGGATTTATATTTACTATATATTAACTATAAGTCCAACAATTCTGAAACTCCATGTGTGACTTTGGTTTTGTCCATTTGATCCACATGAGAATTTTCAGAAGCTTATAAATTGATTTGGTATTTAAATCAAATCAAAACAGACAGCAGAAAATTAGAAAATAGAAAACCAGAACAAAATTAGAACTAGAGAGAGAGAACTAACCTGGCCCAGCTTACCTGCACCTGTAGCAGCCCAACACCGCTGCTGGCCCAGCCCACCAAGGGCGCCGTGGTCATCTTCAACCTCTGCCAGTAGGCAGAGGCGAAGTCACACGCACGCACGCAGAGTCCTCCACCTCCTACTTCGCCGTGGCAGCCTCCTCGGCCTTCGAACCGCGCCACGGAGACGCCCAGCACCTTCCCCCCTCACTCCCCCCATCTCTCTGGTGCCTCTCTCCCTCCCTTGCCCTGCTCCAGGCGACCACCCGAGAGCCCCACCGGCCACCGCTGCCACTCGCATGGCCATCGCCAATCCCCTCGCCGCGCTGCCATGCTCGGGAGCTCTGCGCCGACCTCGTACGCGTCTCCATCAACGACAGCAACCGGAGGAGCACCACATGGCCGCCATCGGCGCCGTCTTTGTCCTCTGCACCAACGGCCATCGTCGTCGATTCGCAGCAACCCGACCGTCCCCGACCTCGCCGACGACACCATCGGATGCGCTGTGAGCTCCGTACTCGTTCCCCCTTACTCCCCTGGTCGCGCTCGTCTGCTAACTGACCTCGCCGTCCTGGCCACAAGCTCTCGCCGCCGCGTTTGTCGCCGTCGTCATTACGGTGGGCCAACGCCACGTCTGAGCCCGTGGTCGAGCTCCTGCTGCCCCGCACCTACCGCCTGTGCTCTCCGTTCGCTCGAACGCGAGCTGCAGCCCTGCGCCCGAGCTTGTCCGAGCTCCGGTCGCCGCCCAAGTGGTCGCCGCCGTAGTTACCAACCTCCCCTTGCCCAGCCGCCTGCTCCGTTGGATGCGGTGCATGTCCAGCAGCCCGTAGGGCTAACCCGCGAGCCGAATGGTCGCCGGATGGCAAAACCCGACGCCTCCGCCGTGCGGAATGGTTGCCGCCGGCCAAATTCCGGCGAGGCCGACATGGCGACATCATTAGTTGCTAATGACCCACTAATTAACCCCTCCATTGACACCGACAGCTGGGCCCCATGTCTAATTAACCCCGGCTTTATTTCTTTTTAGATTAGCTTATAACCAAGTGGGACCCACGCGTCAGTTTTGACTACGTTGACGTGGCCGTTGACCAGGCCCACGTGTCTGTGACACCAACAAGCCCTGAGCCACTGACCGGTGGGCCCCACTGGTCACGTTTGACCTGGACGGCACCTGTTGACCTGCTGAGGTCAGCATGACTTAATGCTGATGCAGTAAACATTTTCTAGGATTTTAAATAAATCAGGAAATGATTTATGAATTTCAGAAAATGTCCTAAACTTCTAAAAATCATAGAAATTCAACCGTAACTCCAAATGAAATAATTTATATATCAAAAATTATCAGAAAAATCCAATCTATCCATTTATGTTGGTTTCATGCATGACAAAGCAACTTAACCTTGCTGTATAGATCAAAACATGATAATGCACATTATAAATTCATAACTTGAGTTTGAATTTGAACCCTTGGTTCAAATTAGCTCAAACCCTTCTGGTTTTAGTTGCATTAGTTCAAATCACAGCATATTGCCATGTCATGATCATGCATCATATTGTGCATTGCATTGATTGTGTTCTTCCTTGCTTGCCGGTATTTGTGCCCTCTCGGTAGACGATGTTCCGACGATGAGATCGATGACACCGATGAAGAACTATACTATCTTCAGAAGTGCCAGGCAAGCAAAACCCCCCTGTTCATTCCGATACCATCCCACTCTCTCGCCTCTGCTCTCTTTTACTGCATTAGGACAACAACGATTCAACTGTTACATGCTGCGGTAGTTGAACCCCTTTCCTTTGCATGACCTGTCATTGCCACAGTAAATAGATGAAACCCACTAGCATGAGTAGGAGTTGTTTGAGCCCTGATGTGCCTACTCATTCATGCTTGTTTGTCATGCCTGCTACTGCTTAGAGTTGAGTCAGGTCTGATTCATCGGGGATGAATTGGAGGTGTGTGAACATGTCCTACTATTGAGAGCTAAGTGTGTGAACACGATTTTGTAAAGGTAGCGGTGAGAGGCCATGTGTCGGTGTACAAAAAGAGGGGCACGCTTTTGTACCCCTTTACCTGTGCACGGGTAGTCGGAGCCGCACCCACGGTCACACCAAGCAGAACAGGGGAGGTGAGCCAAGGTAAGACCAAAGCCCAAGATAATCAGAGCAACGCCAAGGCTGAGACCACAAGGAGCAGAGGGACGAAGCAGGCTCCCCGGCAAGACCGTTGCCGGGGCAGCTCGCCCCACACCAACAGAGCGAGCCACCCTTGAGCCCACGGTCCCCAACGCCATCATCCACGTGGGGCCAGGGCTCGGGAAGGCACCTCTGTGGTGGCATGCAGATCTTTGTGAAGACATATTCAAGATCAGATGAGGATTAGAAGACGACGATCTTCTGCAAGATCCTTGCCGAGGAAGGCCACCAGACCCCTGGCAAGGCCCTTGCCGGGGACGACAGCGCGCCACGGCAAGACCCTTGCCGGGCCACCCGGCAAGGCCCTCACCAAGGACGCTAGTGGGGCCACCGCCAGACCCACGCCAACCAAGTTTCCACCACCGTTCACATGCAGCTGCCAGCCCAACCAGCTGGGCGGGCACCTGCGTGGCAACATGCAGCTCCCAGGCCAACTCATCGAGCGCCTGCGTGGCGGCATGCAGATCTTCGTGAAGGCTCCACCACCGCGCCACCTCAGCTGCATGCCTGCCTACATGGCGCCGCACGCATCACTGGCCAAGGCGCGTGTCGAAGCGAGGAGGAGCGGAGACGGACGGGACGGGCCTCGCCCCCGTCCCCGATAAAGCAGGGGGACACCTAAGCTACGCATTAAATGCGTCTTGTCCTGTATACGAGCGATAAGCTCAGGGCACTGTGCGCCTTTCCACCTCCTGTGTGCCACTGTGGCAGCCCCTTTCGACTATAAAAGGAGGCCCATGGCATACTGGAGAAGGATTCGGCTCTTGGGAACCAGGCACTCACCACAGCTAGTTCGAGAGCTCAAGAACTCTCTGAAATACACCCACCAAAGCAGGACTAGGGTTTTACGCATCCTCGCGGCCTGAACCTGGGTAAACGCTCCTTGTGCTGGCTACTGATCCTGCTCTTCTTGCAACCCTGCGCCCCGGCAACCGTGGTAGGGATTCTTGTGATCCCATAGGTGTCGTTTCCCCCGACATCTCTGGCGCGCCAGGTAGGGGGCGCAATTGTGAGAATCTGGTCTAGTAGTTAGCCTAGCAGTTCTTCGTCGCCATGGCTCCTAAGAAGAAGACGACCACGGCGATCGGCTCGTTGGGAGCCGAACGGCCCGTGCCGGTGCGGACGAGCAGTGGACCGGTCGCGGACAGGACCCGGGCCGCGGTCCGCGAGCACCAGTGTTGCCCAGGCAGTCAGAGCCTGGCAAGCGGCATCATTCGCGCGCCAGACGACCGGCCGCACGTCGCCAGATCCAAAGACGGAGCTAGGCCCCCCGCAGGCGGCGCGGGGCCCTCCAGGGGTGTCGTTGTGCCACCTCCGGGCGGTGCAGCGACCTCCAAGACGCCCACACCGGCGACCGCCGCGCGCTCTTCCCATGGTGTGCGCGCCGAGCAGCGTCACCACGTTGGTGACCCTGGGCACCGCCGTGGGAAGAGCCCTGTGCATCATCCGCAAGATGAAGGGGTTCAGCACGCTCGCAGAAGTGCTGGCGAAAATGGCACGCAGCCGCTGGGTCATAACGGAGCTCCTTCTAACGTAGTTAGAAGTCGAAGCGCGCCACGATCCACGCAGCTGTCGCCGCCGCCCACGCCAGCGGAAGCTTTGGCGCGTGCCCAGCTGCTCCTCGACTTCCCTCTTGCTGCGGAGAAGCTCGACGAGTGGAGGGCCACCATCCGGAGCCTCGTCGCGTCGCCAACAAAGACGATCCGCGACCGGCGGGGCCCTCGGGTCGGCGCTCCACCGAGCCACCACATGCTGGCGATGGGAGGACCGGGGGAGCTGCGGCCACGGTGCACTCTCCTCCTCCTCGCCAGCCGCCGCGGGCGTCGGCCCGTCGTGATGACGCTTGTGATAACATCTCCATAGCGTCGTCCAACCCAAGGACCCTCCGCGACCAGCGCCAGGTCCTTCGGGAACGAGCTCACGAAGACGCTCGAACCACCATCGAGCGCCGGCACGAAACGCGCCGCCAGTAGGACAAATGGGCGGGACCCGCTATGGACCACCCGGCACCGGGGGGCCCCGGCGGCCTACCTTACGAGGTGGGCTGCCCGGCCTTTACCCGTGAGCTGCGGCAGTTCCAGTGGTCATCCCACCGCACGTTCAAGCCCGACGTCGGCGAGAAGTACACTGGCAAGACCCATCCGTCTGAGTTCCTCAGCATCTACACCATCGCGATGCAGGCTGCTAGAGCTCGCGACGACAAGGTGCTTGCCAACTATTTCCCGCTGGTGCTGAAGCCCAATGTGATGTCGTGGTTGATGCACCTGCCGGTGGATTCCATTTCTTCTTGGTCAGATCTGTGCCATGAGTTCGTTGGCGCCTTCACAGGAGGCCACCAAGCTCATGGTCAGGCCAGTGATCTGCATATCATTCGCCAGAAGGAAGGGGAAACCCTGCGCAAGTACATCCAGAGATTCAGCTGGGTGCAGTACAACATCCCCGACGTTCATCCCGCCGCTGTGATCAGCGCGTTCCACTAGAACGTGCGCAACCGCAAGATGCGCGAAGAGCTGGCGATGACCAAAGTTAAGGATGTGGCCGAGCTCTACGTTCTGGCCGATAGGTGCGCCCGGGCTGAAGAGGGAAGGAAGTACCCCGGCGAAGACGCCGGCGCGGAAACCGACTCTACCGATGAAGACGCTGCTACCCCGAAGAAGAAGGGCCGGCGTCGCAACAGGAAACGCAAAGGCAAGGCCGTGCTTGCCATTGAGGGACCGGCAAGAAGGTCAAGGCACACGCCCCTGGCAAGGAGACTGCCGGGTGCGCCGCCTGTCGGGCCTTGGCGGCTACCGACAAGCCAGGAAGCTCCGGCAAGCAATATTGCAAGATCCATCGCACCAAGGGCCACGACCTCCAGAACTGCCGACAAGTCGAGCTGCTTGCTGAGAATCAAAAAGCTGAGTACGAGAGGCGGGACAAGGAGAAGGACCAGGACGGTGCTGAGGGATCTGACAAGAAGACGATGACCACGACGAGGACGACGAGTCTGCTGAGCAAGGGTTCTAGAAGGCTACGGAGGCCATGTGCATCGATGGCGGCGCCTCGCTGCATACCTCTCACCGCCAGCTCAAGCAGTGGGCGCGTGAGATTACAGCAGCGGAGCCGTCGTTCGATGCTCAGAAGCCGCTGAAGTGGTCCAGCACGCCCCTCATCTTTGACGCCGAGGACCACCCTGACCGCATTACCACGGTCGGGTGTTTGCCATTGTTGGTCTCACCAACGATACGCAACCTCAGGGTGAACAAGATGTTGGTTGACGGCGGGGCCGGCCTGAACCTGATCTCGCCTGCCGTGATTAAAAGATTGCAAATCCCTGATGGAGACCTCGAGGAAACGGGCACGTTTCAAGGGGTCAATCCGGGGAGGAGCCAACCGAAGGGGAAGGTCACACTGTCGTGACGTTTGGAGGAGAGTTGAACTACAGGACGGAGAGGATCATCTTCGACGTGGCCGAGATCCCCTTGCCCTACAACAGGATCCTCGGCCGCCCGACACTAGCCAAGTTCATGGCGGCATCACACTACACCTACAACATGCTAAAGATGCCCGGGCCGTTGACCATCATCTCCGTCCCCTCCGACAAGAAGGACGCGCCGATCTGCGCCGACAAACTCTACCGGGAAGCAGTTGCAGCAGCTGCCATCAAGGCACCTGCTCCTGCCGCTGAAGGCCCGGGAGGGAAGAAGAAGCCCGGCAAGACCTCTCGCAACCACTCCGGCAAGCGCACCTCCTCGGAGTGTTGTGCTACCGTCGAGGACGTGCCATAGAGCTCTACCGACAAGAGCAAGAGATCCAGAGCCGAGCCGCCGCAGACCAAGAAGGTGCCCGTCAGGGAGGATGGCACGGGAGGGGCCTTCACCATAGGCTCCACCCTCGACAGCAAATAGGAAGGTGCGCTCGTCACCTTCCTGCAGGCGAATGTCGACGTGTTTGCGTGGCAAGCATCCGACATCCCCGGTGTTCCCAGGGAGGTGATTGAGCACCACCTAGCCCTCTGCCCCCACGCGCGGCCCGTCAAGCAGAAGGTCAGAAAGTAGGCTCTGGAGAGGCAGGAGTTCATCACAGAGGAGATCAGGAAGTTGGAAGCGGCAGGTTTGGTGAGAGGAGTGCTCCACCCGACGTGGTTGGCCAATCCGGTAGTGGTGCGCAAGGCGAATGGGAAGTGGAGGCTGTGTATTGATTACACAGACATAAATAAGGCTTGTCTTAAGGACCCCTTCCCGTTGTCGCGCATCGACCAGATTGTTGACTCCACGGCCGGGTGTGATCTGTTATCATTCCTCGACGCCTACTCAGGCTACAACCAGATCTTCATGACAAGAGAGGATGAAGAAAAGACAGCATTCATCACCCCATGTGGTACGTACTGCTTTTTACGGATGCCTTTCGGGTTGAAGAGTGCTGGCTCAATGTTCACAAGAGCAGTCCAAATTGGTTTTGAACCTCAGCTCCATAGAAATATGGAGGCATACATGGATGACACAGTGGTCAAAACCAAGGACGGGCCAACTCTAGTGCAAGATCTGGAAGAGACATTTGCCAACCTGCGCAAGATCAACCTCAAGCTGAACCCTGAGAAGTGTGTCTTCGGCGTTCCATCCGGCAAGCTTCTCGGGTTCTTTGTGTCGCAGCGCGGGATCGAGGCAAACCCAGACAAGATCAAGGCTATTGAGCAGATTGGGGTTCCCAAGCGAATCAAGGATGTGCGTCGGCTCACCGGCTGCGTTGCCGCCATGAGCCGATTCATCTCCAAGTCCGCCGAGCGCGCCCTTCCCTTCTTCAAAATATTGAAGAAGGCAGGCCCAATGGAGTGGACCCCAGAAGCCGAGGCAGCATTGCAGGATCTGAAGAAATACCTTTCCTCCACGCCAATACTGGTTGCGCCTAAACCACAAGAGCCGTTGCTGCTGTATCTGGCGGCGACGAATCAAGTGGTCAGCGCCGCGCTGGTGGCACAGAGGGAGGTCAATGAGGAGGCAGTGACGACGGCAGAACCAGCGGATGGCGAGCCCGAAATTCCCCCGGCAGGGCCTGGTGCCGGCAAGGCGAGGCCCCCGGCAGAGTCTGATGCCGCCGAGGCAGTGCCCGCGCAGTCAAGTGAGGTGGTGCAGAAGAAGAAGATGATGCAGCACCCGGTTTACTTTGTCAGCTCCCTCTTGCAGGGAGCTAGATCGAGGTACTACGGTGTGCAGAAATTGCTCTTCGGCCTCCTTATGGCCTTGAGAAAGTTGCGTCATTACTTCCAAGCCCACGAGATCACTGTCGTCACCCACCTCCCATTGCAACGGATACTGCATAACCCAGATGCGACTGGAAGGATTGTGGAATGGGCCTTGAAGTTGTCAAGCTTTGGTTTAAAGTTTGAAAGTACCTCGACAATTCAGAGCAGAGTCTTGGCGGAGTTCATTGCAGAATGGACCTCGACACCTGACGAAGAAATCAAGGAGACCACTCTCCCCGGCAAGGAAGCAGACCGCGACTGGATCATGTACTTTGATGGGGCTTTCTCGTTGCAAGGCGCCGGTGTCGGTGTGCTGCTCGTCGCACCCATCGGAGAGCACCTCAAGTACGTGATCCAGATGCACTTCCCCAGGGAGATGTCCACCAACAACACTGCTGAGTACGAGGGATTGCTTGCCGGTCTCAGGATCGCGACAGACCTCGGCGTTAAGAAGCTCATCGTCAGGGGTGACTCGCAACTTGTTGTCAAACAGGTCAACAAGGATTATCAGAGCCCATTGATGGAAGCTTACGTAGATGAGGTGAGGAAGCTGGAGGAACGCTTTGACGGTATCCAAGCGGAGCACGTCCCCTGTGCGGAGAATGACACCGCCGATTACCTGTCAAAGCGTGCCGCATTCAAGCTACCTGTGGAACCAGGTACCTTTTTGCTCCGGTTAACTCACCATCTGTCGAACCATCAGCAGGGCAGAACAAGCGGAGGAAGTCAGGTCCTGGCAAGCACTTTCCTACCGAGCCCCTGGGGCTGCCGGCAAGGGTGCTACCACGGACGCTGAGCCTGCCCAAGAGCAACTGGCTCCGGCAGGGCGTCAAGCCCTGGCCATAGAGACAGCCGCTCCCATGGCGGAAGAAATGCCTTTGGTCCTTGCCGTCGAGCCCCAGGCTCCGGCATGGGCGCAGCATACCGTCCAATTCCTCCAAACAGGGGAGCTTCCTGAGGAGCAGGAAGAAGCGGAAAAAGTAGCCCATCGGTCCGCCCTGTACCAGTTCGTCGTTGACGTCTTGTACAGGAGAAGGCCAAACGGTGTGAAATTGAAGTGCATCCCCCGGGAGGAAGGACTGGAGCTGTTGGCGGAGATACATGGAGGCATATGTGGCTCCCACATAGGGTCGAGGGCCCTTTACGGGAAGGCGTTCCAGCAAGGTTTCTTCTGGCCCACCGCCCTCCAGGATGCGACGACACTAGTAACCAAGTGTGAAGCGTGTCAGTTCCATTCAAAGAAGCTTCATCAACCAGCTCAAGCCCTTCAACCAATCCCTCTCTCCTGGCCATTCTCGGTCTGGGGACTCGATATACTGGGCCCTTTCCCCCGTGTTGTCGGGGGCTTTGAGTACTTGTACGCGATTGACAAATTCACAAAGTGGCCGGAGGTGGAAGCAGTGAGAAAGGTGACTGCTCAATCAGCTGTCAAGTTTTTCAAGGGACTGGTCTGCCGCTTTGGTGTGCCAAATAGAGTCATCACCAACAACGGCACGCAGTTCACGAGCCACACCTTCATGCAATACATTCAAGACCTCGGCAGCAAGGTCTATTTTGCTTCTGTGGCACACCCACGGAGCAATGGCCAAGCGGAGAGGGCAAATGCTGAAGTGTTGCGAGGCCTAAGGACAAAGACTTTTGACAAGCTGCGCAAGAGCGGAAGGCGCTGGATTGATGAATTGCCGGCGGTTCTTTGGTCGATCAGGACGACGCCAAATCGGGCCACCAGCCAGACACCTTTTGCCCTGGTATACGGGGCAGAAGAAGTTATCCCCACGGAACTCATATACGGGTCACCTCGAGTGCTCGCTTATGATGAGCTTGAGCAAGAGCAGTTGCGCCAAGATGACGCAACGCTCCTTGAGGAAGATCGTCTTCGGGCAGCTGTGAGAGCAGCGCGCTACCAGCAAGCCTTGCGCCGCTACCATAGCCGCAAGGTTCATGCCCGAAGCTTTGAGGAAGGCGACCTTGTTCTTCGGCGCGTTTAGTCGGCCAAGAATTCCAACAAGTTGACGCCAAAGTGGGAAGGCCCTTATCGGGTAATATCAGTCACCAGGCCTGGCGCAGTCTGCCTGGAGATCGAAGATGCTGTCCCAGTGAGCAACTCCTGGAACATCGAGCATCTTCGCAAGTTTTACCCGTAAGGCGCAGCTTGCCGGGCTCCCGGCAAGCCACCTTTTGTACAAGCTTTGCCGACAAGGCATGTAACCCTTTGTACAAAGCCAGGCGCAGACCCTGAGCATAAATAAATGAAGCGCTGGCACCCTAAGTTATAGCATGCATGCTAGGTCGAGTCTCTTCCTTGGTTAGGGTTGATAGTGCTTAGCGGCGGCTAACCCCTAGCCTAGAGGTCGAGTGCGCGTCTATCTGTTTCTTTTCTGTCCTCCTTTGGTTCGCAGGACACATGAGCACTTCTGCTGAGCTACTTGGAAGAAGGGAAACAGACCGGCATCCCGACCCCGGCAAACCAGAGTTGCCGGGGGCTGCAAGCACAAGGATCCAACCGCGGCAAGACAAGGTTGTCGGGGGCTGCAGATCCAGATAAGTCTTTCATCCTCTATCATGCATTTCGGAACGGAACTGGGATATGTGAAACCTTGTTTTATTTCTAGGCCACCATGCTCCCCTTTTTCTATACCCAAGGATTACCTCCTGGGCCCGGATTTAGTTGTAGCCGCGGTGGCAAGGAAGTAGAACAAGGAGCCTAAGCCCGTTTCATCCCTGCCTCCGCCAAGGGCGCAAGAATGGTCGAGTGAAGTAGGGGGACGACAAGGCCTGTTGCCGGGTGAAAACGTTTATCTTAAATTATAACAACGATTCGTTCCTTGTCGCGGGTTCTGCCCACGAACAAAAAACCCGGCAAACATCCCTTTTTCATTAAAAGCATCCCACACAGGTACAGTCCGTATGGAATAAAAACATGAACAAAGGGGATTACAAGCTTTAAATTTAACAAGGCCCGAAGGCTTACAGATTAAAAAAGAGATAAGGTGCCTGTGATCCTTTTCTTGTCCCTCTCCTCAGGAGGCAGGTCAAGGAGGCGAGAGGACAAAAGGGGCGCCTAGGCGAGCTACGAGCAGTAGAAAGCACCAAGAGAACACCTCGGTGGCCGCCCATGGGTAGGCCGGTGATGACGGTGCCGGGAAAGGGGCTGGAAGACGAGGCGGCAGGACCGGCAGTACGCGACGAAGGCGTCGGTGCCCGCGTACTCCGAGTTGATGGCCTTGTAGCCCGCCCTCTTCCTCTTTAGCAGCCTCCTGACGCCATCCTCCCAAGGAGACGGCCCCGAGAAGTTCAAGGAGCTGACCCCACCCCCGACAAAACCCTGCCGGAGGAGCGGCCAGGTGCAGATGCTGCTGCTGCCACACCCGCCCAGGCGCGGGGCGTCCGACGCCTAGTCGTACTCATCCCCGTCATATGCCCCGCTATCCTCCTCATCACTTTCGCCCGAGGAAGAGCTTCCATCGTCGGAATCTCCATCGGAGGAGCTCTCCACATAGCACTTCAGGCGAGTCCCGAAGTCTCCGAAGACCTTGACGGAGAGCAGGCCATCCTCCATCAATTTGTAGTAGAGGAAGAGCCCCGCCATCAGGCTGTGGATGCGAGCGAACGTCTTCCACCCACGACGGAGGTACATGACCCGAGGAGCCGGGAAGTCGACGTCGACCCGCGTGCCCCCATTCCCACAACCCATCATGTGCAATCTGAGGGATTAGGGCCGGTCACGCTCCATCTCCCGAGCGAACGGGGCGGGAAGACGGAGACGGCGACGCGGAGGCTGTCGCAGCCTAATGAAGAACTCGCGGGGCTGGTCTCCAACATGGCCTTCCATCAGGAAAGGCACCATTGGCGGGGGCGAAGCCGGCGCGCCGCCCCGTCCTCCTCTTCCCCGAGCACTATGACCTCTGCCCCGGCCTCGCCCACGACCTCACCCCTCCCCCTTCCCCTCGCGGCCGGTTCCACCACCGCGGGCTCGGGAGGAGGAGGAACGCGCTGTCGGGCGGCGACCCTCGCCACCACCGTCGAGGGACCCGGATTCCCTTTCTCCATGGCGAGTGAAAGGAAGAAGCAGAAGCAAGAGGAGATAGATGACAGAAGAGTGCGGGACGCCATCCCCCCTTCCCCCTCTTTATAAAGAGGCGGGGTCGGGGCTCGGCCACCCCGCTCGGCCAATCCAGCCACCGGAGGCGTAGGGAATCAGGACCGGCCCGCTGCCCCAACCAGCGACGACCCGGTTTCCCACCTCCACCGCATGCCACCCCAGGCGCATGAAGGACGCGTGGCGGACGTGCAGAACTGAGGGGACGGGTGAAGCGACCTCTCCCCACCCCGTGATCATGGGGAGTGGACGCCTTGAAGACCCCCGTTCAGTAAATGAGCCGCGCCTCCACGCCTCCCTCTTTTTACGGGGAAGGCGCGAGCCGCCTCTTTACTGCGATATGACGCATGCGTGTGGAAACCGCCCCACGCATGCCGCCCACGTCACGCACACCCCTCCACGCCGCGCCGCGCGCTGGTCGTGGGAAGCGAAGCGTGCGAAGAGTTTTACCGCGGTAAAAACCGCCCCGCCTGCCTGCGCACCGTTTTGGGCCTGGCCCAACAACGTGTCGCGCTTATGTGTGGCCTAGGCCTGGGGCTCCTGTCTGTGTACAAAAAGAGGGGCACGCTTTTGTACCCCTTTACTTGTGCACGGGCAGTCGGAGCCACGCCCACGGTCACACCAAGCAGAACAGGGGAGGTGAGCCAAGGTAAGACCAAAGCCCAAGATAATCAGAGCAATGCCAAGGCCGACACCACAAGGAGCGGAGGGACGAAGCAGGCTCCCCCGGCAAGACCCTTGCCAGGGCAGCCTCAGCAGCCCCAGCAAGACCCTTGCCGGGGCAGCTCGCCCCACACCAACAGAGCAAGCCACCCTTGAGCCCACGGTCCCCAACGCCATCATCCACGTGGGGCCAGGGCTCGGGAAGGCACCTCTCTGGTGGCATGCAGATCTTTGTGAAGACATATTCAAGATCAGATGAGGATTAGAAGACGACGATCTTCGGCAAGATCCTTGCCGAGGAAGGCCACCAGACCCCCGGCAAGGCCCTTGTCGGGGACGACAGCGCGCCACGGCAAGACCCTTGCCGGGCCACCGGGCAAGGCCCTCACCAAGGACGCCAGCGGGGCCACCGCCAGGCCCAAGCCAACCAAGTTTCCACCGCCATTCACATGTAGCTGCCAGCCCAACCAGCTGGGCGGGCACCTGCGTGGCAACATGCAGCTCCCAGGCCAACTCATCGAGCGCCTGCGTGGCGGCATGCAGATCTTTGTGAAGGCTCCACCACCGCGCCACCTTAGCTGCCTGCCTGCCTACATGGCGCCGCATGCATCACTGGCCAAGGCGTGTGTCGAAGCAAGGAGGAGCGGCGACGGACGGGACGGGCCTCGCCCCCGTCCCCGATAAAGCAGGGGGACACCTAAGCTACGCATTAAATGTGTCTTATCCTGTAATACGAGCGATAAGCTCAGGGCACTGTGCGCCTTTCCACCTTCTGTGTGCCACTGTGGCAGCCCCTTTCGACTATAAAAGGAGGCCCATGGCATACTGGAGAAGGATTCGGCTCTTGGGAACCAGGCACTCACCACAGCTAGTTCGAGAGCTCAAGAACTCTCTGAAATACACCCACCAAAGCAGGACTAGGGTTTTATGCATCCTCGCGGCCCGAACCTGGGTAAACGCTCCTTGTGCTGGCTACTGATCCTGCTCTTCTTGCAACCCTGCGCCCCGGCAACCGTAGTAGGGATTCTTGTGATCCCATAGGTGTCATTTCCCCCGACACCATGTAGGAGTACATGGTGGGTTGTCTCATTGAAACCGTCCTTAGGAACTGAGTTCTGTGTTTGTGATCCATGAACAGCTACTACCACGCGTTGGGCCCGAAACCAATGGACCCTCTCGACTTATTAACCGCCTTGATCTCTGTCCAGGAGTTGCAACTAGTTTCTGGTGTTTGTAGGATATGTGTTGGAGGCCGTGCATAGAGCTGACCCTAGGGGTGGGCTATGATGCGGTAGATGCACCGTGGCACGGTGTACCGGGCGCCCGATTGGTGTCTCGGGAACCCTGCACACATCGTTTGGGGCTGTGAGCGAAACCCCGGCCGGATCTCCTCGCGGATGGAACCCGAATAGGCGATAAACCTGTACAAGAGACTTGTGTGGTTAGTCAGGTCGTAGCCGACTCCCTCGCCAGGCTTTCGCTTGAAGGTTGCCAAGACACACGACGTGTACATGGTGGTAAGTGGCGAGAGTGTGTGTGAAGACGTACACCCCTGCAGGGTTATAAATGATCTATTCGAATAGCCGTGTCCATGGTAAAGGACTTCTGGGTTGCCTGTACAGTTCATAGACAAGTGAAAGTGGATACTCTAAAATGCGCAAGATAAGCGTGAGTGCTATGGATGGCGTTCTCGTAGGAAGACGGGAGCGGATCCATAGTGGTGTATTGATTTGTGATTATGTGGACTCGTGTGCGCCACCTCAAAGAGTTACTTGCAGTCGTAGTATAGGTTAGCCACTGAGTCAAAGCTAGCTTGCTACAGTTAAACTCCACCACCCCCTTTATTGATACCGATGCATATGTAGCTAGTTCTGATGTAAGTCTTGCTGGGTACATTTGTACTCACGTTTGCTTATTTTATGTTTTTGCAGAGAGACTTCAGTCTCACTAGTAGTTCCGCGTGGACTTCGACGGTTAGCTTGTTACCTCAGCTACGATCTTGTGCCCTCGGCAGGGTCTTGTAGATAGTCAGGCTTCTCAGTCTTTTCATTTGTAGTTGTTTGTACCCAGACAAGTTAAGCTTCCGCATGTGCTTGTTGCTTGTTTGCTCTGTATGTTGGGTCATCAGACCCACGTTTGTAATATCTGGCTCTTCGGAGCCTAATGAATAAATACCTTGAGTTGTAGAGTTTTGTTGTGATGCCATGTTGTATATACACATATCGGGCATATTGTGTGTATGATTGAAATGCTTGGTATGTGTGGGATCCGACAACCTAGTTGTTTATCCTTGGTAACCTCTCTTATGGGGAAATGTAGTCTGGTGCTTCCACTGAGCCATGCTAGTCTGCTACAACCCGGTTTACCGGAGTCCTGCTAGCCCAGTTACTACTGCTCCGGAACACTTAGACTGGACGGCATGTGATCCACTTTGTTCCTGTGTCTGTCCCTTCGGGGAAATGTCACGCGGTGACTTCCAAAGTCCTGCTAGCCTGCTACAACCCGGGTTCCCGGAGTCCTGTTAGCCCAGTTGCTACAGCCCGGATTCACACGCTGATGACCGACACGTTCGATGCTGGTTCATGTATGCCTGTCCCCGTAAGTTAGCGCCACTTTGGGTTCACGACTAGTCATGTCGGCCCGGGTTCTCTATCATATGGATACTAGCGACACTATCATATACGTGAGCCAAAAGGCGCAAACGGTCCCGGGCCAGGTAAGGTGGCACCCATGGGAATACCGTGCATGAGGCCGCAAAGTGATATGATGTGTTACATGCTAGATCAGTGTGACTTTGAATCGGGGTCCCGACAGCTTTGGTATCAGAGCCTGACTGCGTGTAGGATTACCAAGCCAAACTGGTCGAAGTTTAGTCTAGAAATGCTTTAGTTATATAAGGGAATTGATTGTGGAAGGGAACGTAAGGCTCTTTTTATTCCTTTGCCTTATGCCCTTCTGATCTGAGTCAACCTCATCTTTTCTACGGGGATTAAGAACTAGGCCTTCTCATCTATCTATCAGGATGACGAGTTACTATGATGGAGACTTATAGGATTGTTGGATTCAAGCCTCAGTTCAGTTCTTACTACCTCCGTGTGTTGACAGTTGCTCTCGAAACATTGATATTGTGATGTTGAGTGGTTATGCCACCATTTTGCAGTATGTCTCAAATCTTTTTTTGAGCATTTACAGCCGTTATGCTGTCCGAGTCATCCCAGGTTTCTAAAGAATCTGATGCATTTGCAAATCCTTCCTCCGAGTTCCTGATGTCCTTTTGTGCCAGATCAACCACACTAATTAGTGTGTTGAGGTACTTTACTGCCTCGGCATTTATGTTGGAGCTATTAATATGACCCTAGGTGTCTAGAGTATCACCTAGTAATCTAGCCATGTTTTGTGTTCCCAGTGTGATCATTCTGGCCATCATCCCCGAAAGCATCTCGTGATGCAATTTAGTTAGTAGGTATTCTATTCCTGGGGTTTTGAACCTGAGATTCACCCTACTTACTTCATGTTGATAGTGTTTGCTCGTTCCTTTAGGTTATTAGTAATCTTTGCATTAGACCTCGAGGTCTGTGGTATTTCCTTCTTCCAAATACTATGAACCACTTATGGCAGAAGTTTGTTGGATCAAAGGGTCACAACAGGAGTGCTCTCGATGAGTTCTCCATGCTATATTATGACTCTGCCAGTTCAACCTTTCTGCATGGGTTATCCGGAAGAAATATGTTGAACTCCTTCGACATGCTAATCCATGCATCCATAACTCATAAAATCATATGTTCTTTGAGTTGTCCCTCATTAGTTGTTTTCTGACCTCCGTCCATCAATTTGTAGTCAGGAGTAGTCGTGCATTCGTGTTATCAATGCCTATTATTCTTGTGGTCCGACAAGCCATTCTATTCCGGAATGACTAGGAGAAACAAACTCCAGTACCTCTTCCATATCCAGGATTGGGTCAAAGCAGTTGTATTCCACAGATCAAAATGCCAATCCAGCTTCTGGTCTGTTCCACCTTGGAGTATTACCATCTTTTATATCAACAATATCATAGGAATTGCACACCATCCTATGAACTCTTGATACGGTGATACTTCTCGCCCTCATTATTCATTTCTCGGTTTCCATGTTGTTGCAACCGGAATGCCGACAGGTGAACTATGATGCGTGAAATCAATACTCCTAGTAACTCGTTGCTTGGTAGTAAATGGACAATATTCTCATTCTTAGCGTGTTGGTTATTGAATCATCATTCTAAGATAGATTGTGCTACCTAGTCCTTATTTCTGGTGCACTCTTTGATCAATGAGTTAGGATTATTCAATCCCTTGCTTATTTGATCATATCTTCTTGCTCTGAAAAGCAAGACTGTTCTCGAGCTTAGTAACATATCGGTGGTTCGTGATGTTCCGAATATCTTCTTGGAAGTATTACCAGGTTGTCACCTGAACGCTATGTTGAGTTCGTCATCATGTTGGTTTTCCTCCAAACCACCCATTCTCCAAGAATCTGTGTGGGATACCCCTGAGCTAGTTGGTTAAGCCAAACAACAACTTGGAGAGTTGGAAGATAAAAGCTTGTCTGACTTAGTTCATGTTAAGGGATATCTTTGTGTGTGTGTGTGTGTGTGTGTGTGTTGAAGAAAGATGATATCTCCATCGATTGGTCCTCGTGATCAGTTGTTGGATCTATTTCCTTGTCAAAACTTTGACTTGAGTATGGGCTATCGTCAAGTCAAATCAGAACCAACGATGTTCGTAATGTTGTCTTACTCGTGGTTGATCCCTCGAGCACACCATTACATCTTTTGGTCTGACCAATGCTATCACAACGTTCACATGATGGTGGAAGTCCAGTGATATGGAAATTCCGATGAGTTGCTATTGAGCCCATCAACAGCATTTTGTCTCCTCCATGATTCATGTTGAACATCAAGCTAGTGTTGGAAACTTTTGTAAGCATTATCTTCATGTCCCATTCATGAAGTATATGCTTGGCATAAGAAGTGATTCTCTCCAAGTTCACGTGCATTAGGTGCAAGTTGCCGCCGTGAGTTCGAGAAAGATTGTTTTTGTTTCCTCTGGTACCATCCCAAGTCAGTTATGCATGTGCGAATGTATTCTATGGTTTGGTAGATTAATTACCTCCACTCCATAGGTATTCCCTAGCACACCAAGCCACTGATTGATTTGCTCAGAGAGAAGAAGTTCCTTCTTAAGAATCATGACTTATGCTAGGACTTCATTATCCTTGATGATGGTTCCCAACCTGAACTCGGTAGTGTTTTATCATAAGACTACTACGTGGTCATGCTTGTCTGGGACAGTGTGTTCACATGTGTGTAGCAGAACCCGCTCATGTTTTGGAGCTTGCTACCGTAGTTCATATCCCGAGAATCTCGCAACGTCGTCTCATCGAATTGTGTTGCAAACTTTCTTTTCCAGACATGCTGTATGAAATATTCCGTTACCAGCCAGATCTGAATCTCAGGCAGATATGATGGTTGGAACTTTTCCAAGATCTATGATGTAGGTTCCGACAGGGTTGATGTTCTGGTAGACACACCTAGCTGGAAGATCTATTATTGTAGCTTCTTGATTAAGCCACTTGACCATTTTCTCCATGAGGATTTGGTATGACTGATTCCACAAGTTGTTCCTTATGGATTTTTGTGCTCCCGAAGTCCGACCTTTACTTGATGGCCATGTTGATGTTTTAAGCATAACCATGGTGGCTAGAACATCAAGGAGAACATTAGAAGCGGAGTGCTAAATGTCTCTCGGTCGATCATCCAGGTTTTGTTCCTTGGCATGGCTAAGGACAAATCTGAGAAAGTGTTGTCTTCTTTTGATCTGCATCATCCATCACTATTCAACATGGTAGTATGATGTGTTGCCAGGATCCTCGACACGGATGTTGGTAAGACCTTGATGAGTAGGGAAATTCTCAAGTTCTTGAGAGCACGCTCAGTCACTGGGTTATATCCTCGGCATCATCTGGAATGTGCTTCCCGGTTGCTGAGTTGTCTTATAACTCTAGTTTTCTCTCCAAGCTGAGTATGCCATTTCTCCGAACTCCTTCACACGATCGTTTGTGATTTTATTTAGGATGGTTTAGAGAGTTTCAATGATCTATGTATCAAAAGTAATTCTTTTTGCCACTTAAAGGAATAATTCTACGAGTCACCTCTGCTAAGGTGCCCCGTTATGGAATCATGGCAACTATTTCCTTGCTATCTTGAAACCATGCACCATCCTACTCCAGCGTGGGATTGTCGCCTACCAAATTGAACCTTCGTCATCTGTTTCCTCCATCCCTCCCGATGTGCATTTTGTGTCTCAGCTCAAGATATGATTCAACATCTCATTCCATGAGTTGATCTTGAGTGCTCGATCTTCGAGGAAATCGTTTCCTATAGAGTTTCTTTCTGTCGCCATCGTGTTGGATGAAGATCTCGAAAGCAAGGACGTCAAGATCAATTGGAGCAATGAACCAACATCTTCGAGAAGGGCAATTGGATCGACAAGATTGTGATAGTTTTGTGCCCCTCTGTCTTCTTACCTCACGTCCTGAATCTCGGGACGAGATTCTTGTTTAGTGGGGGTGAGTTGTCACAACCCTAGCTAGTCACTGCTTGTCCTTGCATAATCATCATGCATTATATTTAAATTTATGAAAGTTGAATTGGGGAAAGCTGAAAGCCTCAGAAATAATTTATAAAAATGATCGACATTAAAAAAATATCTTCAAATAAGTCAAAGAAAATGTTCCTGTTAATATCTGAAAATATTGGCAAGAGGTAAAATTCAAACCAATATTTTTGGAATCTCCGAAATAATTATTTTGGGACTTTGAATTAAATCAGTAAATATTTGGATTGGATTTATATTTACTACATATTAACTATAAGTCCAACAATTCTGAAACTCCATGTGTGACTTTGGTTTTGTCCATTTGATCCACATGCAAATTTTCAGAAGCTTATAAATTGATTTGGTATTTAAATCAAATCAAAACAGACAGCAGAAAATTAGAAAATAGAAAACCAGAACAAAATTAGAACTAGAGAGAGAGAACTAACCTGGCCCAGCTTACCTGCACCTGTAGCAGCCCAACACCGCTGCTGGCCCAGCCCACCAAGGGCGCCGTGGTCATCTTCAACCTCTGCCAGTAGGCAGAGGCGAAGTCACACGCACGCACGCAGAGTCCTCCACCTCCTACTTCGCCGTGGCAGCCTCCTCGGCCTTCGAACCGCGCCACGGAGACGCCCAGCACCTCCCCCCCTCACTCCCCCCATCTCTCTGGTGCCTCTCTCCCTCCCTTGCCCTGCTCCAGGCGACCACCCGAGAGCCCCACCGGCCACCGCTGCCACTCGCATGGCCATCGCCAATCCCCTCGCCGCGCTGCCATGCTCGGGAGCTCTGCGCCGACCTCGTACGCGTCTCCATCAACGACAGCAACCGGAGGAGCACCACATGGCCGCCATCGGCGCCGTCTTCGTCCTCTGCACCAATGGCCATCGTCGTCGATTCGCAGCAACCTGACCGTCCCCGACCTCGCCGACGACGCCATCGGATGCGCTATGAGCTCCGTACTCGTCCCCCCTTGCTCCCCTGGTCGCGCTCGTCTGCTAACTGACCTCGCCGTCCTGGCCGCAAGCTCTAGCCGCCGCGTTTGTCGTCGTCGTCGTCGTTACGGTGGGCCAATGCCACGTCTGAGCGTGTGGTCGAGCTCCTGCTGACCCGTACCTACCGCCTGTGCTCTCCGTTCGCTCGAACGCGAGCTGCAGCCCCGCGCCCGAGCTTGTCCGAGCTCCGGCCGCCGCCCAAGTGGTCGCCGCCGAAGTTACCGACCTCCCCTTGCCCAGCCGCCTGCTCCGTTGGATGCGGTGCATGTCCAGCAGCCCGTAGGGCCAACCCGCGAGCCGAATGGTCGCCGGATTGCAAAACCCGACGCCTCCGCCGTGCGGAATGGTTGCCGCCGGCCAAATTCCGGCGAGGCCGACGTGGCGACATCATTAGTTGCTAATGACCCACTAATTAACCCCTCCATTGACACCGACAGCTGGGCCCAAGTCTAATTAACCCCAGCTTTATTTCTTTTTAGATTAGCTTATAACCAAGCGGGACCCACGCGTCAGTTTCGACTACGCTGACGTGGCCGTTGACCAGGCCCACGTGTCTGTGACACCAACAAGCCCTTAGCCACTGACAGGTGGGCCCCACTAGTCAGTTTTGACCTGGAGGGCACCTGTTGACCTGCGGAGGTCAGCATGACTTAATGCTGACGCAGTAAACATTTTCTGGGATTTCAAATAAATCAGGAAATGATTTATGAATTTCAGAAAATGTCCTAAACTTCTAAAAATCATAGAAATTCAACCGTAACTCCAAATGAAATAATTTATATATGAAAAATTATCAGAAAAATCCAATCTATCCGTTTATGTTGGTTTCATGCATGACAAAGCAAAGTAACCTTGCTGTATAGATCAAAACATGATAATGCACATTATAAATTCATAACTTGAGTTTGAATTTGAACCCTTGGTTCAAATTAGTTCAAACCCTTCTGGTTTTAGTTGCATTAGTTCAAATCACAGCATATTGCCATGTCATGATCATGCATCATATTGTGCATTGCATTGATTGTGTTCTTCCTTGTTTGCCGGTATTTGTCCCCTCTCGGTAGACGACGTTCCGACGATGAGATCGATGACACCGATGAAGAAATATAGTATCTTCAGAAGTGCCAGGCAAGCAAAACCCCCTTGTTCATTCCGATACCATCCCACTCTCTCGCCTCTGCTCTCTTTTACTGTATTAGGACAACAACGATTCAACTGTTACATGTTGCGGTAGTTGAACCCCTTTCCTTTGCATGACCTGTCATTGCCACAGTAAATAGATGAAACCCACTAGCATGAGTAGGAGTTGTTTGAGCCCTGATGTGCCTACTCATTCATGCTTGTTTGTCATGCCTGCTACTGCTTAGAGTTGAGCCAGGTCTGATTCATCGGGGATGAATTGGAGGTGTGTGAACATGTCCTACTATTGAGAGCTAAGTGTGTGAACACGATTTGGTAAAGGTAGCGGTGAGAGGCCATATAGGAGTACATGGTGGATTGTCTCATTGAAACCGTCCTTAGGAACTGAGTTCTGTGTTTGTGATCCATGAACAGCTACTACCACGTGTTGGGCCCGAAACCAATGGACCCTCTCGACTTATGAACCGCCTTGATCTCTGTCCAGGAGTTGCAACTAGTTTCTGGTGTTTGTAGGATATGTGTTGGAGGCCGTGCGTAGCGCTGACCCTAGGGGTGGGCTATGATGCGGTAGATACACCGTGGCACGGTGTACCGGGCGCCCGTTTGGTGTCTCGGGAACCCTGCACACATCGTTTGGGGTTGTGAGCCCCGGCCGGATCTCCTCGCGGATGGAACCCGAATAGGTGATAAACCTAGACTAGAGACTTGTGTGGTTAGTTAGGTCGTGGCCGACTCCCTCGCCAGGCTTCCGCTTGAAGGTTGCCGAGATACACGACGTGTACATGGTGGTAAGTGGCGAGAGCGTGTGTGAAGACGTACACCCCTGCAGGGTTATAAATGATCTATTCGAATAGCCGTGTCCGGGGTAAAGGACTTCTGGGTTGCCTGTACAGTTCATAGACAAGTGAAAGTGGATACTCTAAAATGCGCAAGATAAGCGTGAGTGCTATGGATGACGTTCTCGTAGGAAGACATGAGCGGATCCATAGTGGTGTATTGATTGGTGATTATGTGGACTCGTGTGCGCCACCTCAAAGAGTTACTTGCAGTCGTAGCATAGGTTAGCCACTGAGTCAAAGCTGGCTTGCTGCAGTTAAACTCCACCACCCCTTTATTAATACCGATGCATATGTAGCTAGTTCTGATGTAAGTCTTGCTGGGTACATTTGTACTCACGTTTCCTTATTTTATATTTTTGAAGAGAGACTTCAGTCTCACTAGTAGTTCCGCGTGGACTTCGATGTTTAGCTTGTTACCTCAGCTACGATCTTGTGCCCTCGGCAGGGTCTTGTAGATAGTCAGGCTTCTCAGTCTTTTCATTTGTAGTTGTCTGTACTCAGACAAGTTAAGCTTCCGCATGTGCTTGTTGCTTGTTTGCTCTGTATGTTGGGTCATCAGACCCACGTTTGTAATATCTGGCTCTTCGGAGCCTAATGAATAAATACCTTGAGTTGTAGAGTTTTGTTGTGATGCCATGTTGTATTTACACATATCGGGCATATTGTGTGTATGATTGAAATGCTTGGTATGTGTGGGATCCGACAACCTAGTTGTTTATCCTTGGTAGCCTCTCTTATGGGGAAATGTAGTCTGGTGCTTCCACTGAGCCATGGTAGTCTGTTATAGCCCGGTTTACCGGAGTCTTGCTAGCCCAGTTACTACTGCTCCGGAACACTTAGACTGGCCGGCATGTGATCCACTTTGTTCCTGTGTCTGTCCCTTCGGGGAAATGTCACACGGTGACTTCCGGAGTCCTGCTAGCCTACTACAGCCAGGGTTCCTGGAGTCCTGTTAGCCCAGTTGCTACAGCCCAGATTCACACGCTGATGACCGACACGTTCGATGCTGGTTCATATATGCCTGTCCCCGTAAGTTAGCGCCACTTTGGGTTCACGACTAGTCATGTCAGCCCGGGTTCTCTGTCATATGGATACTAGCGACACTATCATATACGTGAGCCAAAAGGCGCAAACGGTCCCGGGCCAGGTAAGGTGGCACCCGTGGGAATACCGTGCGTGAGGCCGCAAAGTGATATGATGTGTTACATGCTAGATCGGTGTGACTTAGAATCAGGGTCCTGACAAAACCTTCACTCCTTGCTTGCAGCGCCGCCGCCTCCTTGCCGGCGACCCTCCTTCACGCTGCTTGGCCTCGCCTATCCAGGCAGGTAATCCACACCCGACCCCCATCCTGCTCCTCTTTCCACATCCCACATGCCCCGACCGCCGGCGCGAGCACGACACCTTCCACCCAAGTCACCGACCCCTCCACCAAATAAGCGCCAGCCTAAGACATGTTGCACGCAGTATAGCCAGGACCTCAAGGAGCATTTGGTAGCGGAGAAGCAAATCGCGGCCACACGCGCGGATGAGGTCGCGATGGCTACCATTCGTGCCGACCCCCAGATCTTGGAGGATCACCTCACCGTCGAGGCCACCGTTGACGCCTCGCGCGCCAACGCTGTGACGCGGTTGGCTGCTTTAAACGACAGTTCATGGCGTTTTCTCGAGGCCACCGTCGGTGCCTTCGACGAATACTACGATGTGTTTTCTCAGCGTGCATGTGCTTACCTCATCTCGAGAGCCAGCAGGTTGGTAACCGGAGCGCCTCAGGCAACTCACCACTACAACGAGGGAACCCACGATGCGGAGGCCTCGCCCTCTTCCATGTACAAGGAGCCAATTGTCATCGATATCTCTGACAATGAGGAGTAGCTTGTCTTATTAGCTCACTATAAGGACCCATGTTTAGTTTGCTAGGTACTGCCTTTCCTTAACAAATTATAGTGAATTGTGCTATCTACTTTACCATGCAATCTTCTGCTATAGTGTATATGTTCTATATGTCGTGCAATGTGGTGTGTAGTTAACTGCTTGGTTCAATTCTGCAAATGTGATGTTCAATTCTTCAGGGTGCAATATTTCCAAGTTGTTAAGCATGCTTGGTTTGGTTAAATGTCTGATCTTCTATTAGGAGTATGTTATATTGTGCAATGTGGTGCTCAGTTAACGTTTGGTTCATTTGTTGTGGTGCTTAGTTAACTGCTTGGTTCCATTCTGCAATGCGATGTTCAATTGTTGTGGTTGCATTATGTTATTGTATACCATGTGAGGAATAAATCGAATTTGGCTGTACTAAATGCATGAGAAACAAATACAATTGCTATATTTCCAAGTTGTTAAGCATGCTTGGTTTGGTTAACTGTCTGATCTTCTATTAGGAGTATGTTATATTGTGCAATGTGGTGCTCAGTTAATGTTTGGTTCATTTGTTGTGGTGTTTAGTTAACTGCTTGGTTCAATTCTGCAATGTGATGTTCAATTGTTGTGGCTGCATTCTGTTATTTTATACCATGTGAGGAATAAATCGAATTTGGCTATACTAAATACATGAGAAACAAATACAATTGCTATATTTCCAAGTTGTTAAGCATGCTTGGTTTGGTTAACTGTCTGATCTTCTATTAGGAGTATGTTATATTGTGCAATGTGGTGCTCAGTTAACGTTTGGTTCATTTGTTGTGGTGTTTAGTTAACTGCTTGGTTCAATTCTGCAATGCGATGTTCAATTGCTGTGGCTGCATTCTCTTATTGTATACCATGTGAGGAATAAATCGAATTTAGTTGCACTTAATACATGAGAAACATATACAAGTGCTATATTTCCTAGTTTAATCATGCTTGGTTTGGATAAATGGGTTTTCCATGTGGCTTGAATTAATCTGATGAATCTGCAATGTGCTTATTTTTCATCAACATATTTTACTGATAGCATGCGAACCCTTACTTAACCTGATGACTAACTACCTTATATGTGTTGCAGGGAAACAATGGGAAGCATTGAGGTTTACAAGATGGTACTAACTATTATACCTTCCTTTTTTTATTCCTTTGCCCCATTTCCAATATAGAGAAGATATTTATGCACATCCTTGTTTCCAGGGTTCACTGATGATTACCTCTCAAACCACCTCTGTGGTCAGGAGGCGAGGAAAGTTTTCATACAAAACCCACGGTACAATATTGAAGTGTTCCTGAAGAGGTCGAAGGATGGACGGTCAATCATCCACAGGCACGGGCCTAAAGTTGCAAAGACCTTCAACATGAATGAAGGCTCAATATTCGCCTTCCGCTTCAGCAGTTTTCCAGATGAGATGCATCTCTCTATGTACCGTCTATGATGCTAATTTCGAAAGGTTGTAGATGTTGCATGTGAAACTTGCTGCTGGTGCAGTTTTGTAATGGGGTAGCTGAGTGCTGAAGCTATATCATGTTGTACTCTGATGTCTTTCAATTATGAAATCCTGCTTCCTTAATATGGAAATGGAATATATTATGTGCTTAATATGAATGTCAATTAGATTAGTAAATGGATTATTAATAATAGGGCAATTAGCCCGCTAATTGGCCAATTAGCTTGCTAATTGGGTTTTCCTATTGCAAACGATTAATGAGAAAACACCGTGGGCGATGACCTCAGGCAACGCACACAGTTTCTAGGAATAAACCGTGTTGGATCAATGAACAATCACACACGACATTCTCTTCAAAACTGTTTGCGTTACGCCACCTTGCGCAAACGTTTTCCTTGTAGTGACTGTGTGGGATGTATATACGAACGGAAACGTTTAGTGGTGACTGATTGTGTGGGATGTACTTACGACCAGAAATTATTTCACATGTATAATTGTATTTTTTGAGCACTACTATACGTATTTCTGTATTTGAGTGCTCGCCGGCCGCACACGACCTCATTTTGCCGAGCATGTGTGCCAGGAGGGCATATCCCCAACGATTTCTGGGTCGTGTGGAAAGGACCCCCCTATCGCCCACATTCACTTGGCGACGGTTCCGAATGCCGTCGTGGAAAGGGGTTAAAAACCGTTTGTTTAGCACCGACGCGTACCAGTGCATGTTCCTCTGACTATGAGATTATGCAACACCCGAATATCGGAGGAACACCTTGTGTGCTATCAAACGTCACAACGTAACTGGGTGATTATAAAGATGCTCTACAAGTGTCTCTGATGGTGTTTGTTGAGTTGGCATAGATTGAGATTAGGATTTGTCACTCCGTGTCTCGGAGAGGTATCTCTGGGCCCTCTCGGTAATGCATATCACTTTAAGCCTTGCAAGCAATGTGACTAATGAGTTAGTTACGGGATGATGCATTACGAAACGAGTAAATAGACTTGCCGGTAATGAGATTGAACTAGGTATGATGATACCGACGATCGAATCTCGGGCAAGTAACATACCGATGACAAAGGGAACAACGTATGTTGTTATGCGGTTTGACCGATAAAGATCTTCGTAGAATATGTAGGAACCAATATGAGCATCCAGATTCCGCTATTGGTTATTGACCGGAGATATGTCTCGGTCATGTCTACATAGTTCGATGACGATTTGTATTATGAGTTATGTGATTTGATGACCAAAGTTTGTTCGGAGTCCCGGATGAGATCACGGACATGAGGAGAAGTCTCGAAATGGTCGAGAGGTAAAGATTCATATGTTGGAAGGTTACATTCGGAGACCGGAATGGTTCGGGTTGTTTCGGATAAGTTTCGGATACCGGGGGTTACCGGTACCCCCCCGGGAAGTTCATGGGCTTTCATGGGCCTTAGTGGAAAGGAGAGGAGGGCCACAAGGGAGGCCGCGCGCCCCCCATGGCCAGTCCGAATTGGACTAGGGAGGGGGCGGCGCCCCCTCCTTCCTTCTCCCCTCTTCCCCCTTCCCTCCTTCTCCTAGTTGGAATAGGAAAGGGGGGGGGGGGGCGAATCCTACTTGGACCGGGAGTCCAAGTAGGACTCCCCCCTTGGCGCGCCCCCTCTAGGGTCGGGCTCCTCTTCCGCCCCCCCTTTATATACGTGGGAGGGGGCACCCCAAAGGCACACCAAGTCTTCTCTTAGCCGTGTGCGGTGCCCCCTCCACAGTTACACACCTCGGTCATATCATCATAGTGCTTAGGCGAAGCCCTGCGCCAGTAACATCATCATCACCGACGCCATGCCGTCGTGCTGACGGAACT
Source organism: Triticum aestivum (assembly GCF_018294505.1). NCBI lineage: Eukaryota > Viridiplantae > Streptophyta > Magnoliopsida > Poales > Poaceae > Triticum > Triticum aestivum. The sequence goes on from NC_057799.1 coordinate 460,553,066, forward strand.
CTCCCTCGTCCTCAACTGGATCAAGAGCTCGAGGGATGTCATCTTGCTGAACGTGTGCTGAACACGGCGGTGCTGTATGTTCGGTACTTGGATCGGTTGGATCACGAAGACGTTCGACTACATCAACCGCGTTACTAAACGCTTCCGCTTACGGTCTACGAGGGTATGTGGAAACACTCTCCCCGCTCGTTGCTATGCATCTCCTAGATAGATCTCGCATGATCGTAGGTAATTATTTTGAATCTATCTAGGAGATGCATAACAATGAGCGGGGAGAGTGTGTCCACATACCCTTGTAGACCGAAAGCGGAAACGTTTAGTAATGCGGTTGATGTAGTCGAACGTCTTCGCGATCCAACCGATCCAAGTACCGAACGTACGGCACCTCCGCGTTCAGCACACATTCAGCTCGATGACGTCCCTCGATCTCTTGATCCAGTTGAGGAAGAGGGAGAGTTCCGTCAGCACGACTGCGTGGCGACGGTGATGATGAAGTTACCGGTGCAGGGCTTCACCTAAGCACTACGATGATATGTTTGAGGTGTGTAACTATGGAGGGGGGCACCGCACACGGTTAAGAGAAACTTGTGTGTTCTAGGGTGCCCCCTGCTCCGTATATAAAGGAGGGGAGGGGGAGTGAGGGAGTCCTGGACTAAGGGGTCCTCGGGCGTCCGGCCTGTTATTCATTGGGCCAGACTGATGGGCTGTGAAGATATGAAGGCCGAAGACTATACCCGTGTCCGGATTGGACTCTCCTTGGCGTGGAAGGCAAGCTAGGCGACCGACTATGAAGATTCTCTCTTATGTAACCGACCCCATGTAACCCTAGATCTCTCCGGTGCCTATATAAACCGGAGGGTATAGTACGGATAGGGAGACTCATTACCATATTCACATAGGCTAGACTTTTAGGGTCTAGCCATTACGATCTCGTGGTAGATCAACTCTTGTAACACTCATATCCATGAAGATCAATCAAGCAGGAAGCAGGGTATTACCTCCATAGAGAGGGCCCGGACCTGGGTAAACATCGTGTCCCCCGTCTCCTGTTACCATCGATCCTAGACGCACAGTTCGGGACCCCCTACCCGAGATCCGTCGGTTTTGACACCGACATTGGTGCTTTCATTGAGAGTTCCACTGTGCCGTCGACGAAAGGTTTGATGGCCCCTTAAATTATCAATAATGACGCTGTCCAAGGAAGAACCTTCCTCCCCGGACAGATTTTTGTGTTCGGCGGCTTCGTACTGCGGGCCAACTCGCTTGGCCGTCTGGAGCAGATCGATAGCTACGCCCCTGGCCACCAGGTCAGATTCGGAAGCTTGAACTACATCGTGGATGCCCGTGGAGACTTGATCTTCAATGGGTTTGAGACCGCGGCGATCGCTCCCCCTCTCCCCGATGAACATGACTTAAATCTGTCATTGGATTACATCCAGGAGATGATTCCTGTCGCTGCAACGGCCTTAGAACCGAAGCAGATCGTGCCCTCTGAGGCCACAAGGTCCGCGGAGTTTGAGCCTCACACGGACTCGACATCCTGCAATGTCTGCGTCAATGGGACCCCGGACTCGTCTCCGGCTGTACGTTCCGGACCAGGCACGCGTGTGGACACCGAGCTGGATCGGTTATCGATTTTCGAATTTAGCGCCGCAGACATCTTCCAGCATTCACCTTTGGGTGACGTGCTAAAATCTTTACAGAACTTGTCCTTGGAGAAGGACTCACAGCCGAACTATATTCGGTTCGAGCTAGAGGCGGACGACGAGGAATTTTGCTTCCCACCCGCCACCCACTTCATAGCCACCGTCGATGACTTAACTGACGTGCTTGACTATGGCTCCCAAGACATCGGCGATATGGACAACGATGCCGACAAGGAGCAAGGCCAAGACCCGCCATTTACTGGACGCTGGACGGCCACCTCTTCATACAACGTGTACATGGTTGATACACCTAAAGGATCTGGCGACGACAAAGAAGAGCCAGACGCGAATAAACTCTCTGAGACGCAGTCCAAGCGCCGGCGCCCCAAACGCCGCTCTAAGCCTCGTCGCTCAAAAGATAGCAACACTGGCACTGGAGAAAATAGTACTCCGGGTGATGCCAAAAACAACGAAGACCCTGTCGGAGCTACATCCGAACAGGCAAGACAACCCTGACGAACAGGCCATAGAAGATGACTCAGAGGACGATAGTTACCGTCCACCCTCCGAGGAGGAGACAAGCCTCGGCAACGAAGACTTCATCGTGCCTAAGGATCCTCTAGAGCAGGAGCGCTTTAAACTCTAGCTCATAGCCACTACAAGGAGCTTGAAAAAGAAACAACAGCAGCTTCAAGCCGAACAAGATCTGCTCGTCGACAGATGGACTGACGTCCTGACAGCCGAAGAATACGGCCTCAAGTGCCAAGCCAAGAGCTACCCGAAACGCAGACTGCTACCTCAATTTGATGAGGAGGCACTGGAGCACACATCTCCCTCGCATAATGCGGAACGACCACCACGTGGTCGAGACAGGGCGGCCGACCGGCCACCCCGCGGTCGGGATAAAGCGGCAACTCAGGCCGAACAACAGCCTGCCCCACCGCCCCGTAAAAATAGAGACGGAAGAGTTCAGGATCACACGTACGACCTCCGGCAAACCCTGGATAGTAGAGCAGGATATACGAGATCGATCTACGGATCACGAGGACGTGCCTCGAGGCACGACGATGACGGCTACCTATTCGGACGTGACAAACCTAACCACGCCCGGGCGGAATGCCGCAGACGGACTCCACAAGAGCTACGCCGCGACGCGGCCCGGTACAGAGGTGCCGCACACCCTCTCTGCTTCACAGATGAAGTATTGGATCACGAATTCCCCGAGGGGTTCAAGCCCGTCAATATCGAATCATATGACGGCACAACCGATCCCGCAGTATGGATCGAGAATTTCATTCTCCATGTCCATATGGCTCGAAGAGATGACCTCCACGCCATTAAATACCTCCCACTAAAGCTCAAAGGGCCAGCTCGGCACTGGCTTAATAGCCTGCCTGAAAATTCTATCGGCAGCTGGGAGGACTTGGAAGAAGCTTTCCTGGACAACTTCCAAGGAACCTATGTCCGGCCACCAGACGCCGATGACTTAAGCCACATAGTTCAACAACCTGGAGAATCAACCAGAAAATTCTGGACTAGGTTCCTAACCAAAAAGAACCTGATCGTTGACTGTCCGGATGCCGAGGCCTTAGCAGCCTTCAAACACAGCATCCGTGACGAATGGCTAGCACGCCACCTCGGCCAAGAAAAGCCGAAGTCCATGGCAGCCCTCACGGCACTCATGACCCACCTTCGCGCGGGAGAGGACAGTTGGCTGGCTCGTAGTAACAACACAGCCAGCGAGACAGGCCCCTCTGAGGCCAAGAACAGCACTGGCAAGCTCCGGCGCAATAGACACAAACGCCGAAGCACTGACAACAACACCGATGACACCACAGTCAACGCCGGATTCATTGGCTCCAAGTCCGGCCAACGGAAGAAGTCCTACAAAAGAAACAATGAAGGACCTTCCAGCCTGGACCGCATACTCGACCGTCCGTACCAGATACACGGCACCCCGGACAAGCAAGCCAATCATACCAACATGGATTGTTGGGTTTTCAAGCAGGCTGGCAAGTTAAACGCCGAAAACAAAGAAAAGGGATCACAAAGTGAGGACGAGGACGAAGAGCCCCGGCAGCCGAACACCGGGGGGCAGAATAAATTTCCCCCTCAAGTCAAAATGGTGAACATGATATATGCTACACACATCCCCAAAAGGGAGTGTAAGCGAGCACTTAGGGATGTCTACGCGGTAGAGCCAGTCGCCCCAAAATTAAATCCGTGGTCGTCGTTTCCGATCACCTTCGATCGTCGAGACCACCTAACTAGTATCCGCCACGGCGGTTCAGCCGCACTAGTCCTTGACCCAATTATTGACGGGTTTCACCTAACACGAGTCCTGATGGACGGTGGTAGCAGCCTAAACCTGCTCTATCAAGACACAGTGTGGAAGATGGGTATTGACCCCTCACGAATCAAACCAACAAAGACTACCTTTAAAGGAGACATACCAGGCGTAGAAGCCCACTGTACGGGCGCAATCATGCTGGAGGTGGTCTTTGGCTCTCCGGACAATTTCCGAAGCAAAGAATTAATCTTCGACATCGTCCCCTTCCGCAGCGGCTATCACGCACTGCTCGGACGAACATCGTTTGCTAGATTCAATGCAGTGCCACACTATGCTTATCTCAAGCTCAAGATGCCCGGTCCACGCGACGTCATAACAGTCAATGGCAATACAGAACGCTCCCTCCGAACAGAGGAGCACACCGCCACCCTAGCAGCAGAGGTACAGAGTGGCCTTCTCAAGCAGCACCATAGTGCGGCTGTCGAGCCCCTAGACACCATCAAGAGGTTCCGGACTACACTGCAGCAGGACATCGCGGCTCGTCAAAAGCTTGATTAGCAATTCGGCCTCCGTCCCAGTCTCGTTGAAGTAGTGGCATTCGCACCACGCGTCCATAATTACGCACTCAAAATCCCATGGACATCGACGGAGGCAGAAGCGAACCCGGGATCTACAGTTCGGCTAGACCGGTCCCAGACATACATACTTTCACCTTTTTTTTCAGGTTCCTTTTTCCACGGGCCTGCTGGCCGGTACCTTTTGAAGGATCGGCATATAAAGGATGAAAGCAGCATAGGTGTGTAGAGTAATCTCTATACGTCTCCTTGACGGTATTTATATCTATTTCTCAGGATCCGCACGCTGCGCCCTCTTGATTCCGGCATGTTAAATAGCCCGGATGCTTATCGCACTATTTGTACAACATACGCCTTGACGTATCCATCCAGTTATAACGAAAATGGTTTGCGGCCCAGTTTCTGTGGTTTTTGTTTCTTACTCCATTTTATTTCGATCTGCTTATCGGCTGCATCGGTACTCTTTTGTGTGTCTCATATTCGCCTGGGGCTACTTATCGCCCCACAATACGGCAGCAAAGTCCGAACACTTCTTATATATGAGTTCGGCACCCCGAATTTAGCATTATATGCATTGGCTCCGAATCATGTCTTTGGTCAATAGTTGGGTTGCCCGGCTTCTGTGCTTGCTACCCTACGTTCCGCTCTATCGGCTAAGGTAGTAAAGGGAGAACTACTGCGATTGTGCCCTGGCCTTGACCGGATGAGCACCTCAGTAGAGAAAGCCGAAAACTGACGACGAGAGCCGGTCAGCTGTTCAAGGGTCACAAAGTCGTTGGAGATTTTTTCCGCGTCATGCGAAGGATCGACACTTCCCGATCAGATGCTGATAGCACCCTGGCTTGGACCAGGGGCGGCACACTTGCTTAATTATAAAACTCCTATGGTTAAGTGAGGGTGTTTAAGCCGTATAGTCTGATTGCCTTGTTCGTTGCGCTAAACAACTCCTCCAAAGGACCATATAATTGGATCAAGATTGTTTAGATCCCATCCAGAACACCTTCGTACTACCTACGTGAGGGCAGAAGCCGACGACTAGCCAACCCTCAGATCACAAACAACACGGCCGCACAGGAGGAAACAATTAAAGCATAACAAAATTATATTACAGGCTTTGTTTCCATAATACAATGAAAGGGCAACATGAATACATTTATTCAAATACAATGTCCCGCAAACATTGAGCTGCCACAAGTCGAGACCCTTCTATGACATCCGCAAAAAATCTCTCGAGTGTGTGGTGCTCCTTGCCCTCCGGCGGCCCACTGGCAACTTCAACGACGTTCATCTTCGCCCACCACATCTTGCAACGAGCGAAGGCCATATGGGCACCTTCAATACAGGCAGAGCGCTTGACGACATCCAGCCGCGGACAGGCTTCCACTAGCCGCCTCACGAGTCCGAAGTAGCTGCCGGGCATAGCTTCGGCTAGCCATAGCCGGACCATCAAATCCTTCATGGCTAGTTCGGCCACCCTGTGCAGCTCAACCAACTGCTTCAGCTGATCGGTGAAGGACACGGGATGCTCTGGCGTCGCATATTGCGACCAGAATAGCTTCTATATAGAACCTCCTCCTTCGGCTCGGTAGAACTCCGCAACATCTGAAACGCTGCATGGTAGATCCGCAAAAGCCCCTGGGGAACTCCGAACCCGGGTTTGTAAAAGGTACTGCTTCTCCGCATACTTGCTTTGCATCTTAAAAGCCTTACCCACTGTGATCTTCTTGGCCTCCTGGATCTCCTAGAGAGCGGCCTGGGCCTCATTCCGTGCGGTCTCCGTGCTCTGACGAGCCTTGGTGAGTTCGGCCCCTCGAGCCGACTTATCATGCTCCAAGGTCTCACATTTTCTCACCACATCCTGGAGCTCCTGCTGGATTTCTTTGACACGGGCCTCAAGCTTCTTACGGGCGGCTTGCTGTTGGACAACCTTCTCCTCGGCCTCACCCAAGGCCTTCCTCAGGGCCTCAACCTCGGTCGCGGCTCCTGCACATATTACGACACTACAATCAATACACAGCGCCCATGCTTCCCGAATACACAGCAAGTCGTTACTCACCTTGCTGGTCCTGAAGCCGAACCTTAACCTCGCCGAGCTTGCTCTCGGTCCGCTCCAACCTCTGCCTCAGTTCAGAGACTTCGGCAGCATGTGAGGTCACGACCAACAGCGACGCCTGCTTATACATACATATCACGTTAGTCTCCTACACTAAAGGATTGATCCTCTGTCCGGTTCCTCTCGCTGAACACCGGACAGTGTCTCAGGGGCTACTGACTGCGTGGGGTTTTTCTCTTTCTATGTCACTTACCTCGAAACCTGTCAACAGGTTCCTGCAGGCTTCGTTCAGTCCACTCTTGGCGGATTGAACCTTCTCGATCACCGCGCCCATAAGGACGCGGTGCTCGTCCATAACGGAGGCGCCTCATAGCGCCTCCATCAGGTTATCCGGCGTCCCTGGATGGACAGGGACTGCCGGCGGAAGCGGCGCACCCCCTCCTTCAAAGGGGGCTGCGCGCTCGACTCCGGAGCCATATGGGTCTCCGGAATCATATTCTGCTGAGGGCCAAACTGGATGCGGCCCTCTGCGCCAGTCTCATGGGGATCGGCTCCCCCATGTGTCCGACAGTGGAGGTCTTGCCTTGAGGCGCCTCCCGGACAGTGTCCTGGGCTCCTCCCTTTGGAGCGGTCTTCCGAGACAACACTTCGGTGTCATCCCTGGCCTCGGGGGAGTAAGCAGGCGGTGGCGACATGCTCGCCATCTCCGACGGAGCCAGCGAACCTCCGGACGAGGATCGTTGGATTAGGTCGCGGGCCGGACTGCAATAGTACAGTTAACTATGTCAAGATAATGGAGAGAAAGGGCCGGATGTGCGCACAAGCGAGCCATGTCACTTACGATGCGGCCTGGGGCTTAGCACGGGGGCGTCGTTCCGGACTGCTATCAACGTCCCACGCGGTGTTGACCGCCGGGACGCCCTTCCCCTTCTTGGGCGTTTCCGCCTCTAGATGCGCCGAAGCCGCCCTCTTCTTCTTCCTCTCCTCAGGGGGAGGGTTGTTTTCTTCCTCCTCCTCCTCCTCTTCCTCGTCATTGTCCTCAGGGACAGAGGAATGAGCTTCGTCTTCTTCGGACGTCATGTCCGAAGTGCCCTTGCGGTGGGGGCCACTCTTGGCCCCTTTGCCTTCTTCTTGGTCTTCTTCTCCGACGTCTTATATGGCGCCGGCACCAACATCTTCGCCAGACGCGGGATGATTGGTTCTTCGGGCAGCGGAGCCGGACACTGGATCCGCTTCGCCCTCTCCATCCAGTCCTGAATAAGCAACAATCAAAGCTCAGGCGTCATCCTTGAAAACAAACAAGTGGAGAATGCATGAAAAACGACATACCTCGCTAGCGGGGTGTTTAGCATCGTGTCCGCGATCTGAATCCGCGGCCGGCGGTTTCTCATTGCCCTTGAAGAGCAACTTCCATGCGCCTTCGTGTGTAGTCTCGAAGAGCCTCACCAGGGTCCGGTGCTTCTTCGGATTGAACTCCCACAGCGGGTGGCTTCGGTGCTGGCACGGAAGGATCCGGCGAACTAACATCACCTGGATCACATCAACGAGCTTGACGCTCTTGGTTACCATGCTTTGAACACGCGTCTGCAGCACTATCAGCTCGTCACGAGAACACCTGTCCGGACTCTTCTCGACCCAGGAGGTGAGTCGCATAGGAGTGCCGGAGCGGAATTCGGCAGCTGCAGTCCAGGTGGCACCGCGTGGTTCTGTGATGTAGAACCACTGCTTCTGCCACTCCTTTACCGTATCCACAAAGGTGCCTTTGGGCCAGGAGACGTTGGACAATTTACTCACCATTGCCCCTCCGCACTCCGCGTGCTGGCCATCCAACACCTTCGGCTTCACGTTGAAGACTTTGAGCCACAGCCCAAAGTGGGGTTGGATGCGGAGGAAGGCCTCACACACGACGATAAACACCGAGATGTTGAGGAAGTAATTCAGGGACAGATCATGGAAATATATCCCGTAATAATACATTAGCCCGCGGACGAAAGGGTGAAGTGGAAACCCTAGCCCGCGGAAGAACTCTCGTTGGGCTCCGACATGGGGACGATTTGTCCCTCGGCCGACAAGCGGTGGGCGGTTCCCTTCGCCAAATATCCGGCCGCCCGGAGCTCAGTAATGTCCTCCTCCTTGACGGAGGAGACCATCCACTTGCCCTGACCACCGGATCCGGACATGGTTGGTTGAGTGGAAAGGAGATGAGAACTTGGGCGCCGGAGCTCGAGATTGGAAAGGCAGAGACAGAGAGAGAGCGTGAGAAGAGGAAGAGGGAATCCTTATCCCCTTATAAAGGCAGCATATATTAAACACCTCCTCACTCGCCTTAAGATCCGCCTATTCCCAAGGGCTGTATAAACGGCACGGTTGGGTTACCCATTCCCGCATTGATGAGAATCCCGCAATAAGGGGACACGATCTTTGCTTCGACAAGATGTGCCAATAGCGACCGCGTCTTGAAACATGGAATTGCAGAAGAGAAACGGTTCGAAATTATGACCGGGCAGACGCGATGTCGTGTTGTAAAAAGCTGTAAGCGGATAGAACTCATGTAAAATATATATATTCTCTCTGCAGTTGAGTATGGTGTGTGTAATAGGTCCGGATACAATCATTGCGTCCGAAGACTATCTTGGAGTTCGGAAGAAGGGGAACCCGCCTTGCAATGCCGAAGACAATCTGCGCGCCGGACTCCTCGTCATTGAAGCCAGGTTCAGGGGCTACTGAGGGAGTCCTGGACTAAGGGGTCCTCGGGCGTCCGGCCTGTTATTCATTGGGCCGGACTGATGGGCTGTGAAGATATGAAGGCCAAAGACTATACCTGTGTCCGGATTGGACTCTCCTGGCGTGGAAGGCAAGCTAGGCGACCGACTATGAAGATTCCCTCTTATGTAACCGACCCCATGTAACCCTAGATCTCTCCGGTGCCTATATAAACCGGAGGGTATAGTCCGGATAGGGAGACTCATTACCATATTCACATAGGATAGACTTTTAGGGTCTAGCCATTACGATCTCGTGGTAGATCAACTCTTGTAACACTCATATTCATCAAGATCAATCATGCAGGAAGTAGGGTATTACCTCCATAGAGAGGGCCCGAACCTGGGTAAACATCGTGTCCCCTGTTACCATCGATCCTAGACGCACAGTTCGGGACCCCCTACCCGAGATCCGCCGGTTTTGACACCGACAGGGAGGCCGGCCAGCCCTGTTGGGCGCACCAGGAGGAGGGAGTCCTACTAGGACTCCAAGTCCTAGTAGGATTCCATCTGGAGGAAAGGGGGAAGAAGGAAGGGAGAGGGGGAAGGGAAGGAAAGGGGGGCGCCGCCCCCTTCCCCTAGTCCAATTCGGACCCAAGGGGGGGCGTGATACATCCATTTTGCATCATGTTTTCTTACTGTTATTTATAATGCTTTTATCCATAATAATGATTTTTGGAGTAATTCTAATGCCTTTTCTCTCATAATTTGCAAGGAACACAGCAAGATGGAGAATTTCGGCAGCTAGAAATCTGGACCTGGAAAAGCTACGTCAGGCCACCTATTCCGCACAATTCCAAATAAGCTGAAACTTCACGTAGATTTTTTATGGATTATTTAAGAAATACTGGAGCCAACAAACACCAGAGGGGGGCCACAAGGTGGGCACAACCCACCTGGGCGCACCAGGCCCCCCAGGCGCGCCCTGGTGGGTTGTGGCCTCCTCGGCCCACCTCCGGTGCCCATCTTTTGGTATATAAGTCATTTTGACCTAGAAAAAAAGGAGAGGGCTTTCGGGACGAAGCGCCGCCGTCTCGAGGCGGAACTTGGGCAGGAGCACTTTTGCCCTCCGGCGGAGAGATTCCGCCGGGGGAACTTCCCTCCTGGAGGGGGAAATCATCGTCATCATCATCAACAACAACTCTCCCATCTTGGGGAGGGCAATCTCCATTAACATCTTCAACAACACCATCTCATCTCAAACCCTAGTTCATCTCTTGTATTCAATCTTGTTACTGGAACTATAGATTGGTGCATGTGGGTGACTAGTAGTGTTGATTACATCTTGTAGTTGATTACTATATGGTTTATTTGGTGGAATATTATATATTCAGATCCATTATGCTATTTAATACTCCTCTAATCATGAACATGTTTATAATTTGTGAGTAGTTACTTTTGTTCTCGAGGTCACGGGAGAAATCATGTTGCAAGTAATCATGTGAACTTGATATGTGTTCGATATTTTGATAGTATATATGTTGTTATTCCCTTAGTGGTGTCATGTGAACGTTGACTACATGACACTTCACCATATTTGGGCCTAAGGGAATGTATTGTGGAGTATCAATTAGATGGTGGGTTGCGAGAGTGACAGAAGCTTAAACGCAGTTTATGCGCTATTTCGTAAGGGACCGATTGGATCCAAAATTTTAATGCTATGGTTAGAATTTATTCTTAATACTTTTCTCGTAGTTGCGGATTCTTGCGGGAGGGTTAATCATAAGTAGGAGGTTTGTTCAAGTAAGAACAACACCTAAGCACCGGTCCACCCACATATCAAATTATCAAAGTAGTGAACACAAATCGAACCAACATGATGAAAGTGACTAGATGAAATTCCCGTGTACCCTCAAGAACGCTTTGTTTATCATAAGAGACCATTTTGGACTGTCCTTTGCCTCAAAATGATTGGGCTACCTTGCTGCATACTTTTTACTATTATCATTACTTGCTCGTTACAAATTATCTTGCTATCAAACTACTCGCTACTTACAATTTCAGCACTTACAGACAATACCTTACTGAAAACTACTTGCCATTTCCTTCTGCTCCTTGTTCAGTTCGACACTCTTACTTATCGAAAAGAGCTACAATTGATGCCCTATACTTGTGGGTCATCAAGGCTATTTTCTGGCGCCATTGCCGGGGAGTGAAGTGCCTTTGGTAAATCGAATTTGGTAAGGAAACATTTATATAGTGTGCTGAAATTTATTGCCACTTGTTACTATGGAAAACAATACTTTGAGGGGTTTGTTCGGGGTATCTTCACCTCGTCCAGAACCACAATTAGCTACCCCTCAACCTACTACACCTACTGAAAATTTTGAATATGAAATTCCTTCGGGTATGATAGAACAACTACTAGCTAATCCTTATGCAGGAGATGGAACAGAACATCCTGATATGCACTTGATATATGTGGAACAAATTTGTGGATTGTTTAAGCTTGCAGGTTTACCCAGGGATCAAGTTATGAAAAAGGGTTTCCCTTTAGATTTTAAGGGAAAAACATTGGCATGGTATAGGCTATGCGATGATATTGGATCATGGAATTGGAATCGTTTGAAATTGGAGTTCCACCAAAAAAATTTATCCTATGCATCTAGTTCATCGTGATCGGAATTATATATATAACTTTTGGCCTCGTGAAGGAGAAAGTATCGCTCTATCTGTTGGGAATCGTAGCATAATTTTAAAATTTTCCTACGTTCACCAAGATGCATCTATGGAGTATACTAGCAACGAGGGGAAGGGAGTGCATCTACATACCCTTGTAGATCGCGAGCGGAAGCGTTCCAATGAACGTGGATGACGGAGTCGTACTCGCCGTGATCCAAATCACCGATGACCGAGTGCCGAACGGACGGCACCTCCGCGTTCAACACACGTACGGTGCAGCAACGTCTCCTCCTTCTTGATCCAGCAAGGGGAAAGGAGAGGTTGATGGAGATCCAACAGCACGACGGCGTAGTGGTGGATGTAGCGGGTCTCCGGCAGGGCTTCACCGAGCTTCTGCGAGAGAGAGAGGTGTTGCAGGGGAGGAGGGAGGCGCCCAAGGCTGTGGGTTGCTGCCCTCCCTCCCCCCCTTTATATAGGCCCCCCTTGGGAGGGGGGGCCAGCCAAAACCCATCTAGGGTTGGGGGGCGGCGGCCAAGGGGTGGAAGGGGTTGCCTTGCCCCCCAAGGCAAGGGGGAAGTCCCCCCACCCTAGGGTTCCCAACCCTAGGCGCATGGGGGGAGGCCCATGGGGGGCGCCCAGCCCACTAGGGGCTGGTTCCCTTCCACTTTCAGCCCATGGGGCCCTCCGGGATAGGTGGCCCCACCCGGTGGACCCCCGGGACCCTTCCGGTGGTCCCGGTACAATACCGGTAACCCCCGAAACTTTCCCGGTGGCCGAAACTTGACTTCCTATATATAATTCTTCACCTCCGGACCATTCCGGAACCTCTCGTGACGTCCGGGATCTCATCCGGGACTCCGAACAACTTTCGGGTTTCCGCATACCTCTATCTCTACAACCCTAGCGTCACCGAACCTTAAGTGTGTAGACCCTACGGGTTCGGGAGACATGCAGACATGACCGAGATGCCTCTCTGGTCAATAACCAACAGCGGGATCTGGATACCCATGTTGGCTCCCACATGTTCCACGATGATCTCATTGGATGAATCACGGTGTCGAGGATTCAATCAATCCGGTATACAATTCCCTTTGTCAATCGGTATGTTACTTGCCCGAGATTCGATCGTCGGTATCCCAATACCTTGTTCAATCTCGTTACCGGCAAGTCTCTTTACTCGTACCGCAATGCATGATCCCGTGACTAACGCCTTAGTCACATTGAGCTCATTATGATGATGCATTACCGAGTGGGCCCAGAGATACCTCTCCGTCACACGGAGTGACAAATCCCAGTCTCGATCCGTGCCAACCCAACAGACACTTTCGGAGATACCCGTAGTGCACCTTTATAGTCACCCAGTTACGTTGTGACGTTTGGCACACCCAAAGCACTCCTACGGTATCCGGGAGTTGCACGATCTCATGGTCTAAGGAAAAGATACTTGACATTGGAAAAGCTCTAGCAAACGAAACTACACGATCTTTTATGCTATGCTTAGGATTGGGTCTTGTCCATCACATCATTCTCCTAATGATGTGATCCCGTTATCAATGACATCCAATGTCCATAGTCAGGAAACCATGACTATCTGTTGATCAACGAGCTAGTCAACTAGAGGCTTACTAGGGACACGTTGTGGTCTATGTATTCACACATGTATTACGATTTCCGGACAATACAATTATAGCATGAACAATAGACGATTATCATGAACAAAGAAATATAATAATAACCATTTATTATTGCCTCTAGGGCATATTTCCAACAGTCTCCCACTTGCACTAGAGTCAATAATCTAGTTACATTGTGATGAATCGAACACCCATTGCGTCCTGGTGTTGATCATGTTTTGCTCTAGGGAGAGGTTTAGTCAACGGATCTGCTACATTCAGGTCCGTATGTACTTTACAAATATCTATGTCTCCATTTTGAACACTTTCACGAATGGAGTTGAAGCGACGCTTGATATGCCTGGTCTTCCTGTGAAACCTGGGCTCCTTCGCAAGGGCAATAGCTCCAGTGTTGTCACAGAAGAGAGTCATCGGGCCCGACGCATTGGGAATCACCCCTAGGTCGGTAATGAACTCCTTCATCCAGACTGCTTCCTGTGCTGCCTCCGAGGCTGCCATGTACTCCGCTTCACATGTAGATCCCGCCACGACGCTTTGCTTGCAACTGCACCAGCTTACTGCTCCTCCATTCAAAATATACACGTATCCGGTTTGTGACTTCGAGTCATCCAGATCTGTGTCGAAGCTAGCGTCGACGTAACCCTTTACGACGAGCTCTTCGTCACCTCCATAAACGAGAAACATATCCTTAGTCCTCTTCAGGTACTTCAGGATATTCTTGACCGCTGTCCAGTGTTCCATGCCGGGATTACTTTGGTACCTTCCTACCAAACTTACGGCAAGGTTTACATCAGGTCTGGTACACAGCATGGCATACATAATAGACCCTATGGCCGAGGCATAGGGGATGACACTCATCTTTTCTATATCTTCTGCCGTGGTCGGGCATTGAGCCGTGCTCAATTGCACACCTTGCAATACAGGCAAGAACCCCTTCTTGGACTGATCCATATTGAACTTCTTCAATATCTTGTCAAGGTATGTACTCTGTGAAAGACCAATGAGGCGTCTCGATCTATCTCTATAGATCTTGATGCCTAATATATAAGCAGCTTCTCCAAGGTCCTTCATTGAAAAACACTTATTCAAATAGGCCTTTATACTTTCCAAGAATTCTATATCATTTCCCATCAATAGTATGTCATCCACATATAATATGAGAAATGCTACAGAGCTCCCACTCACTTTCTTGTAAACACAGGCTTCTCCATAAGTCTGTGTAAACCCAAACGCTTTGATCATCTCATCAAAGCGAATGTTCCAACTCCGAGATGCTTGCACCAGCCCATAGATTGAGCGCTGGAGCTTGCATACTTTGTTAGCATTCTTAGGATCGACAAAACCTTCCGGCTGCATCATATACAACTCTTCCTTAAGGAAGCCATTAAGGAATGCCGTTTTGACGTCCATCTGCCATATCTCATAATCATAGTATGCGGCAATTGCTAACATGATTCGGACGGACTTCAGCTTCGCTACGGGTGAGAAAGTCTCATCGTAGTCAACCCCTTGAACTTGTCGATAACCCTTAGCGACAAGTCGAGCTTTGTAGATGGTCACATTACCATCCGCGTCCGTCTTCTTCTTAAAGATCCATTTGTTTTCTATGGCTCGCCGCTCATCGGGCAAGTCAGTCAAAGTCCATACTTTGTTTTCATACATGGATTCTATCTCGGATTTCATGGCTTCTAGCCATTTGTCGGAATCCGGGCCCGCCATCGCTTCTTCATAGTTCGAAGGTTCACCGTTGTCTAACAACATGATTTCCAGGACAGGGTTGCCGTACCACTCTGGTGCGGAACGTGTCCTTGTGGACCTACGAAGTTCAGTGAACTTGATCTGAAGCTTCATGATCATCATCATTAACTTCCTCCCCAGTCGGTGTAGGCACCACAGGAACATTTTCCCGCGCTGCGCTACTTTCCGGTTCGGAAGGGGTGACTATCACCTCATCAAGTTCCACTTTCCTCCCACTCAATTCTTTCGAGAGAAACTCCTTCTCCAGAAAGGACCCGTTCTTGGCAACGAAGATCTTGCCTTCGGATCTGAGGTAGAAGGTATACCCAATAGTTTCCTTAGGGTATCCTATGAAGACGCATTTTTCCGACTTGGGTTCGAGCTTTTCAGGTTGAAGTTTCTTGACATAAGCATCGCATCCCCAAACTTTTAGAAACGACAGCTTAGGTTTCTTCCCAAACCATAATTCATACGGTGTCGTCTCAACGGATTTCGACGGAGCCCTATTTAAAGTGAATGCGGCAGTCTCTAAAGCATAGCCCCAAAATGAGAGCGGTAAATCGGTAAGAGACATCATAGATCGCACCATATCCAATAGAGTGCGATTACGACGTTCGGACACACCATTTCTCTGAGGTGTTCCAGGCGGCGTGAGTTGTGAAACTATTCCACATTTCCTTAAGTGTGCACCAAACTCGTGACTTAAATATTCTCCACCACGATCTGATCGTAAGAATTTTATTTTCCTGTCACGTTGATTCTCAACTTCACTCTGAAATTCCTTGAACTTTTCAAAGGTTTCAGACTTGTGTTTCATTAGGTAGACATACCCATATCTACTTAAATCATCAGTGAGAGTGAGAACATAACGATATCCTCCGCGAGCCTCAACACTCATTGGACCGCACACATCGGTATGTATGATTTCCAATAAGTTGGTTGCTCGCTCCATTGTTCCGGAGAACGGAGTCTTGGTCATCTTACCCATGAGGCATGGTTCGCACGTGTCAAATGATTCGTAATCAAGAGACTCCAAAAGTCCATCTGCATGGAGCTTCTTCATGCGCTTGACACCAATGTGACCAAGGCGGCAGTGCCACAAGTATGTGGGACTATCGTTATCAACTTTACATCTTTTGGTATTCACACTATGAACATGTGTAACATCACGTTCGAGATTCATCAAAAATAAACCATTGACCAGCGGGGCATGACCATAAAACATATCTCTCAAATAAATAGAACAACCATTATTCTCGGATTTAAATGAGTAGCCATCTCGAATTAAACGAGATCCAGATACAATGTTCATGCTCAAAGCTGGCACTAAATAACAATTATTGAGGTTTAAAACTAATCCCGTGGGTAGATGCAGAGGTAGCGTGCCGACGGCGATCACATCGACCTTGGAACCATTCCCGACGCGCATCGTCACCTCGTCCTTCGCCAGTCTCCGTTTATTCCGTAGTTCCTGTTTTGAGTTACAAATATGAGCAACCGCACCGGTATCAAATACCCAGGAGCTACTACGAGTACTGGTAAGGTACACATCAATTACATGTATATCACATATACCTTTGGTGTTGCCGGCCTTCTTTGTCCGCTAAGTATTTGGGGCAGTTCCGCTTCCAGTGACCACTTCCCTTGCAATAAAAGCACTCAGTTTCAGGCTTGGGTCCATTCTTTGACTTCTTCCCAGTAACTGGTTTACCGGGCGCGGCAACTCCCTTGCCGTCCTTCTTGAAGTTCTTCTTACCCTTGCCCTTCTTGAACTTAGTGGTTTTATTCACCATCAACACTTGATGTTCTTTTCTGATTTCCACCTCCGCTGATTTCAGCATCGAATATACCTC
The DNA here is from genome assembly GCF_018294505.1 of Triticum aestivum. Lineage (NCBI taxonomy): Eukaryota > Viridiplantae > Streptophyta > Magnoliopsida > Poales > Poaceae > Triticum > Triticum aestivum. The sequence goes on from NC_057799.1 coordinate 460,570,238, forward strand.
AGGAATGGTCTTTTCCATCCCCTGCATATTGTAGTTCATCACAAAGCTCTTGAAGCTTGGTGGAAGCGACTGAAGGATTCTGTCAATGACCGCGTCATCCGGGAGATTAACTCCCAGCTGAGTCAAGCGGTTGTGCAACCCAGACATTCTGAGTATGTGCTCACTTACAGAACTATTTTCCTCCATTTTACAGCTGAAGAACTTGTCGGAGACTTCATATCTCTCGACCCGGGCATGAGCTTGGAAAACCAATTTCAGCTCCTCGAACATCTCATATGCTCCATGTTTCTCAAAACGCTTTTGGAGACCCGGTTCTAGGCTGTAAAGCATGCCGCACTGAACGAGGGAGTAATCATCAGCACGCTGCTGCCAAGCGTTCATAACGTCTTGGTTCTGTGGGATTGGTGCATCACCTAGCGGTGCTTCTAAGACATAATCTTTCTTGGCTACTATGAGGATGATCCTCAGGTTCCGGACCCAGTCCGTATAGTTGCTGCCATCATCTTTCAGCTTGGTTTTCTCTAGGAACGCGTTGAAATTGAGGACAACGTTGGCCATTTGATCTACAAGACATAGTGTAAAGATTTTAGACTAAGTTCATGATAATTAAGTTCATCTAATCAAATTATTTAATGAACTCCCACTCAGATAGACATCCCTCTAGTCATCTAAGTGAAACATGATCCGAGTTAACTAGGCCGTGTCCGATCATCACGTGAGACGGACTAGTCAAGATCGGTGAACATCTCCATGTTGATCGTATCTTCTATACGACTCATGCTCGACCTTTCGGTCCTCCGTGTTCCGAGGCCATGTCTGTACATGCTAGGCTCGTCAAGTCAACCTAAGTGTATTGCGTGTGTTCCGAGGCCATGTCTGTACATGCTAGGCTCGTCAACACCCGTTGTATTCGAACGTTAGAATCTATCACACCCGATCATCACGTGGTGCTTCGAAACAACGAACCTTCGCAACGGTGCACAGTTAGGGGGAACACTTTTCTTGAAATTATCATAAGGGATCATCTTACTTACTACCGTCGTTCTAAGCAAATAAGATGCAAAAACATGATAAACATCACATGCAATCAAATAGTGACATGATATGGCCAATATCATCATGCTCCTTTGATCTCCATCTTCGGGGCACCATGATCATCTTCGTCACCGGCATGACACCATGATCTCCATCATCATGATCTCCATCATTGTGTCTTCATGAAGTCGTCACGCCAACGATTACTTCTACTTCTATGGCTAACGCGTTTAGCAACAAAGTAAAGTAATTTACACGGCGTTATTCAATGACACGCAGGTCATACAAAATAATAAAGACAACTCCTATGGCTCCTGCCGGTTGTCATACTCATCGACATGCAAGTCGTGATTCCTATTACAAGAATATGATCAATCTCATACATCACATATATCATTCATCACATCTTCTGGCCATATCACATCACATAACACATGCTGCAAAAACAAGTTAGACGTCCTCTAATTGTTGTTGCAAGTTTTTACGTGGTTTGTAGGTTTCTAGCAAGAACGTTTCTTACCTACGTATGACCACAACGTGATTTGCCAATTTCTATTTACCCTTCATAAGGACCCTTTTCATCGAATCCGTTCCGACTAAAGTAGGAGAGACAGACACCCGCTAGCCACCTTATGCAACTAGTGCATGTCAGTCGGTGGAACCTGTCTCACGTAAGCGTACGTGTAAGGTCGGTCCGGGCCGCTTCATCCTACAATGCCGCCGAAACAAGAAAAGACTAGTAGCGGCAAGAAGAATTGGCAAACTCAACGCCCACAACTGCTTTGTGTTCTACTCGTGCATAGTAACTACGCATAGGCCTGGCTCATGATGCCACTGTTGGGAATCGTAGCATAATTTTAAAATTTTCCTACGCTCACCAAGATGCATCTATGGAGTATACTAGCAACGAGGGGAAGGGAGTGCATCTACATACCCTTGTAGATCGCGAGCGGAAGCGTTCCAATGAACGTGGATGACGGAGTCGTACTCGCCGTGATCCAAATCACCGATGACCGAGTGCCGAACGGACGGCACCTCCGCGTTCAACACACGTACGGTGCAGCGACGTCTCCTCCTTCTTGATCCAGCAAGGGGAAGGAGAGGTTGATGGAGATCCAGCAGCACGACGGCGTGGTGGTGGATGTAGCGGGTCTCCGGCAGGGCTTCGCCGAGCTTCTGCGAGAGAGAGAGAGGTGTTGCAGGGGAGGAGGGAGGCGCCCAAGGCTGTGGTTGCTGCCCTCCCTCCCCCCTTTATATAGGCCCCCTTGGGAGGGGGGGCCGGCCAAAACCCATCTAGGGTGGGGGGCGGCGGCCAAGGGGGAAGGGGTGCCTTGCCCCCCAAGGCAAGGGGGAAGCCCCCCACCCTAGGGTTCCCAACCCTAGGCGCATGGGGGAGGCCCATGGGGGGGCGCCCAGCCCACTAGGGGCTGGTTCCCTTCCCACTTCAGCCCATGGGGCCCTCCGGGATAGGTGGCCCCACCCGGTGGACCCCCGGGACCCTTCCGGTGGTCCCGGTACAATACCGGTAACCCCCGAAACTTTCCCGGTGGCCGAAACTTGACTTCCTATATATAATTCTTCACCTCCGGACCATTCCGGAACCTCTCGTGACGTCCGGGATCTCATCCGGGACTCCGAACAACTTTCGGGTTTCCGCATACACATATCTCTACAACCCTAGCGTCACCGAACCTTAAGTGTGTAGACCCTACGGGTTCGGGAGACATGCAGACATGACCGAGACGCCTCTCCGGTCAATAACCAACAGCGGGATCTGGATACCCATGTTGGCTCCCACATGTTCCACGATGATCTCATCGGATGAACCACGGTGTCGAGGATTCAATCAATCCCGTATACAATTCCCTTTGTCAATCGGTATGTTACTTGCCCGAGATTCGATCGTCGGTATCCCAATACCTTGTTCAATCTCGTTACCGGCAAGTCTCTTTACTCGTACCGCAATGCATGATCCCGTGACTAACGCCTTAGTCACATTGAGCTCATTATGATGATGCATTACCGAGTGGGCCCAGAGATACCTCTCCGTCACACGGAGTGACAAATCCCAGTCTCGATCCGTGCCAACCCAACAGACACTTTCGGAGATACCCGTAGTGCACCTTTATAGTCACCCAGTTACGTTGTGACGTTTGGCACACCCAAAGCACTCCTACGGTATCCGGGAGTTGCACGATCTCATGGTCTAAGGAAAAGATACTTGACATTGGAAAAGCTCTAGCAAACGAAACTACACGATCTTTTATGCTATGCTTAGGATTGGGTCTTGTCCATCACATCATTCTCCTAATGATGTGATCCCGTTATCAATGACATCCAATGTCCATAGTCAGGAAACCATGACTATCTGTTGATCAACGAGCTAGTCAACTAGAGGCTTACTAGGGACACGTTGTGGTCTATGTATTCACACATGTATTACGATTTCCGGACAATACAATTATAGCATGAATAATAGACAATTACCATGAACAAAGAAATATAATAATAACCATTTATTATTGCCTCTAGGGCATATTTCCAACACTATCTTGGGGGAGGCTTAAGTCAATGTTATATTCATGCTCCAATCATGAGCTCTCAAGAGAAATTATGATCTAGAATTTTTATGCTCGGCTTTCTCGTAATGATCAAACCATGCTTGATACTTCTTGTGCTGGTTCTTTTATGAAGAATACTATTGAATTCCGGTGGGATCTTTTGGAAATAATTAAATGCAACTCTGAAGATTGGTAACTTGACGAAGGTAAAGAGTCGGGTATTAAACTTAAGTATGATTGTGTTAAATCTTTTATGGATACCGATGCTTTTCAAAAGTTTAGCACTAAATATGGACTTGACTCTGAGATAGTAGCCTCCTTTTGTGAATCATTTGCTACTCATGTCGAACTCCCTAAAGATAAGTGGTTTAAATATCACCCACCTATTAAAGAAGAAATTAAAAAACCAGTACCAGTTAAAGAAGAAACTATACTGTATAATGTTGATCCTGTTGGTCCTTCTGCTTATATAGAGAAACCACCTTTCCCTGTTAGGATAAAGGAACATGCTAAAGTTTCAACTGTGGTTAACAAAAGCTATATTAGAACACCTAAAACTTAAGAACAAATTAAAGTAGAACCTAGCATTGCTATGGTTAAAGATCTCTTGGAAGAAGATATGGATGGGCATGTTATTTAGTTCTATGAAGAAGCTGCTAGAATTGCTAAACCTGATGGAAAAGATAAACATAGACCTGTTGTTGGCATGCCTGTTATTTCAGTTAAAATAGGAGATCACTGTTATCATGTTTTATGTGACATGGGTGCTAGTGTGAGTGCTATTCCTTACACCCTTTATTAAGAAATTATGAAAGACATAGCACCTGCAGAGTTAGAAGAAATAGATGTTACTATTAAACTTGCTAATAGAGACACCATATCACCATTTGGGATTGTTAGAGATGTTGAAGTCTTGTGTGGGAAAATAAAATACCCTACTGATTTTCTTGTTCTTGGTTCCCCACAAGATGACTTCTGTCCCATTATCTTTGGTAGACCTTTCTTGAACACAGTTAATGCTAAGATAGATTGTAAGAAACAAACTGTGGGTGTTAGCTTTGGTGACGAGTCTCATGAGTTTAATTTTTCCAAGTTTAGTAGAAATCATCAGGAAAAAGAATTGCCTAGTAAGGATGAATTAATCGGTCTTGCTTCTGTTGCCATACCACCTACTGATCCTTTAGAACAATATTTGCTAGACCATGAAAATGATTTACATATGCATGAAAGAAATGAAATAGATAAAGTTTTCTTTGAACAACGTCCTCTGCTTAAACACAATTTGCCTATTGAAACTCTTGGAGGCCCTCCTCCACCTAAAGGTGATCCTGTGTTTGAATTAAAACAATTGCCACACACTTTGAAATATGCATATCTTGATCAAAAGAAGATATATCCTATTATTATCAGTGCTAACCTTTCAGAGCATGAAGAAGAAAGATTATTGAAAGTTCTAAGGAAGCACCGGGCTGCTATTGGATATACTCTTGATGATTTAAAGGGCATTAGTCCCACTCTATATCCGCACAAAATTAATATGGAACCTGATGCTAAACCAGTTGTTGATCATCAATGTCGGATAAATTCGAAGATGAAAGAAGTGGTAAGAACGGAAATATTAAAACTTCTGGAAGCAAATATAATCTATCCCATAGCTGATAGTAGATGGGTAAGTCCTGTTCATTGTGTTCCTAAGAAAGGAGGTATTACTGTTGTTCCGAATGATAAGAATGAACTTATTCCACAAAGAATTGTTACATGCTATAGAATGGTAATTGATTTTAGAAAATTAAACAAAGCAACTAGAAAAGATCATTACCCTTTGCCTTTTATTGATCAAATGCTGGAAAGATTATCTACGCACACACACTTTTGCTTCCTTGATGGATATTCTGGCTTTTCACAAATACCTGTATCACAACCTGATAAAGAAAAGACCACTTTTACTTGTCCTTTTGGAACCTATGCTTATAGATGTATGCCTTTTGGTTTATGTAATGCACCTCCTACCTTTCAAAGATGCATGATGGCTATATTCTCTGATTTTTGTGAAAATATGGTTGAGGTTTTCATGGATGACTTCTCTATTTATGGGAAGTCTTTTGATGATTGTTTAAGCAATCTTGAGCGAGTTTTGCAGAGATGTGAACAAACAAATCTTGTCTTGAATTGGCAGAAGTGCCACTTTATGGTTAATGAAGGCATTGTCTTGGGTCATAAAATTTCCGAAAGAGGTATTGAAGTGGACCAAGCTAAGGTTGATGCAATTGAGAAGATGCCATGTCCTAAGGACATCAAAGGTATTCGTAGTTTCCTAGGTCATGCTGGTTTCTATAGGAGATTTATCAAAGACTTCTCTAAAATTTCTAAGCCTCTCACTAGTCTCTTGCAAAAGGATATTCCTTTTGTTTTTGATGATGATTATTTATAAGCCTTTGAAACACTCAAGAAAGCCTTAATTACTGCACCTATTGTTCAACCACCTGATTGGAACTTGCCTTTTGAAATTATCTGTGATGCTAGTGATTATGCTATTGGTGCTGTTCTAGGACAAAGAGTTGATAAGAAATTGATTGTTATTAATTATGCTAGTAAAACTCTAGACAGTGCTCAAAGAAATTATGCTACTACTGAAAAACAATTCTTACCAGTTGTGTTTGCTTGTGATAAATTTAGATCTTATATTGTTGATTCCAAAGTAACTGTTCACACAGACCATGCTGCTATTAAATATATTATGGAAAATAAAGATGCTAAACCTATACTTATTTGTTGGGTTCTCTTGTTAAAATAATTTGATTTACATATCATTGATAGAAAAGGAGCTGAGAACCCAGTAGCTGATAACTTGTCTAGGCTTGAAAATGTGCTTGATGACGCACTACCTATTAATGATAGTTTTCCTGATGAGCAGTTAGTTGCAATAAATGTTGCTAATAATACTCCTTGGTATGCTGACTATGCTAATTACATTGTTGCTAAATATTTACCACCTAGCTTTACTTACCAACAAAAGAAAAAATTACTCCGAGGGATGACCCACATCTTTATAAAGAAGGAGTAGATGGTATTATTAGACGTTACTTTTGGGATGACCCACATCTTTATAAAGAAGGAGTAGATGGTATTATTAGACGTTGTGTACCTGAGCATGAACAGGGATAAATCCTACGGAAATGTCACTCCGAGGCTTATGGAGGGCATCATGATGGAGATAGAACTGCTCATATTGCAATCTGGATTTTATTGGCCAACTCTCTTCAAGGATGTCCGTAAGTATGTCTCATCTTGTGATGAATGTCAAAAATAGGTAATATTGGTAAGTGTCAAGAAATGCCTATGAATTATTCACTTGCTGTTGAACCATTTGATGTTTGGGGATTTGATTACATGGGACCTTTTCCTTCCTCTAATGGGTATACACATATTTTGGTTGTTGTTGATTATGCTACTAAATGGGTAGAAGCTATTCCAACCAGTAGTGCTAATCACAACACCTCTATTAAAATGCTTAAGGAAGTTATTTTCCCAAGGTTTGGAGTTCCTAGATATTTAATGATTGATGGTGGTTCACACTTTATTCATGGTGCTTTCCGTAAAATGCTTGCCAAGTATGACATTAACCATAGAATTGCATCACCCTATCATCCTCAATCTAGTGGTCAAGTTGAACTTAGTAATAGAGAAATAAAATTAATTTTGCAAAAGACTATTAATAGGTCCAGGAAGAATTGGTCTAAGAAATTAGATGATGCACTTTGGGCTTATAGAACAGCTTATAAAAATCCTATGGGTATGTCTCCTTATAAAATGGTTTATGGAAAAGCTTGTAATTAGCCGCTTGAGTTAGAACATAAAGCTTTTTGGGCAGTTAAAGAACTCAATTATGACTTCAAACTTGCTGGTGAAAAGAGGTTATTTGATATTAGCTCACTAGATGAATGGAGAACCCAACCATATCAAAATGCAAAATTATTCAAAGAAAAAGTTAAAAGATGGCATGACAAAAGAATTCAAAAGCGTGAGTTTAAAGTCAGAGAATATGTTCTTTTGTACAACTCTCGTTTTAGATTTTTTGCAGGGAAGCTCCTCTCGAAATGGGAAGGCCCATATGTCATCGAGGAGGTTTACCGGTCTGGTGCCATCAAAATAAATAATTCCGAAGGTACTTACCCGAAGGTTGTGAATGGGCAACGAATAAAGCATTATATCTCAGGTACGCCTATTAATGTTGAAAGTAATTTTATCCAAACTTTGACACCGGAAGAACACATAAAAGAGTCCTTCCAGAACACTCAAGAATCATGAAAATAAGGAGGTATGTGATACGGTAAGTAAACGGACTCCGAAAAATCTGCAAAAATATTTTCTGTCAGTTTCAAAATATTTTAGAATTTTGGGAATAAAGAAACTCCCAGGAAGCGTCTCCTGGTGGGCACAAGACACCAGGGCCTAGCGCGCCCAGGTGGGTTGTGCCCACCTGGGACACCTTCCGTACTTCGTTTTTCTTCCGTATGCTTGTCCTCCAAGATAAAAAAAATCTATATATACCTCCCGAACCTATTAACCACCATATCGCGGAGGAATCCTCTGTTCTCGTTTCTTGCTGTTTGATGACCCATAAGTGTAGGGGATCTATCGTAGTCCTTTTGATAAATAAGAGTGTCGAACCCAACACGGAGCAGAAGGAAATGACAAGCGGTTTTCAGTAAGGTATTCTCTGCAAGCACTGAAATTATCGGTAACAGATAGTTTTGTGATAAGGTAATTTGTAACGGGTAACAAGTAATGAAAGTAAATAAGGTGCAGCAAGATGGCCCAATCCTTTTTGTAGCAAAGGACAAGCCTGGACAAACTCTTATATGAAGGAAAACGCTCTCGAGGACACATGGGAATTATCGTCAAGCTAGTTTTCATCACGCTCATATGATTCGCGTTCGTTACTTTGATAATTTGGTATGTGGGTGGACCGGTGCTTGGGTGCTGCCCTTTCTTGGACAAGCATCCCACTTATGATTAACCCATATTGCAAGCATCCACAACTACAAAAGAAGTATTAAGGTAAACCTAACCATAGCATGAAACATATGCATCCAAATCAACCCCTTACGAAGCAACTCATAAACTAGGGTTTAAGCTTCTGTCACTCTAGCAACCCATCATCTACTTATTACTTCCCAATGCCTTCCTCTAGGCCCAAACAATGGTGAAGTGTCATGTAGTCGATGTTCACATAACACCACTAGAGGAGAGACAACATACATCTCATCAAAATATCGAACAAATACCAAATTCACATGACTACTTATAGCAAGACTTCTCCCATGTCCTCAGGAACAAACGTAACTACTCACAAATCATATTCATGTTCATAATCAGAGGGGTATTAATATGCATAAAGAATCTGAACATATGATCTTCCACCAAATAAACCAACTAGCATCAACTACAAGGAGTAATCAACACTACTAGCAACCCACAGGTACCAATCTGAGGTTTTGGGACAAAGATTGGATACAAGAGATGAACTAGGGTTTTAAAGGAGATGGTGCTGGTGAAGATGTTGATGGATATTGACCCCCTCCCGATGAGAGGATCGTTGGTGATGATTTCCCCCTCCCGGAGGGATGTTTCCCCGGCAGAATAGCTCCGCGGAGCCCTAGATTGGTTCCGCCTCGTGGCGGCGGTGTTTCGTCCCGAAAGCTTGCTTATGATTTTTTTCCAGGGTAAAAGACTTCATATAGCAGAAGATGGGCACCGGAGGCCTGCCAGGGGGCCCACGAGGCAGGGGGCGCGCCCAGGGGGGTAGGGCGCGCCCCCCACCCTCGTGGCCAGGGTGTGGGCCCCTCTGGTGGATTCTTTCGCCAGTATTTTTTTATTAATTCCAAAACGTGCCTCCGTGAAGTTTCAGGACTTTTGGAGTTGTGCAGAATAGGTCTCTAATATTTGCTCCTTTTCCAGCCCAGAATTCCAGCTGTCGGCATTCTCCCTCCTCATGTAAACCTTGTAAAATAAGAGAGAATACGCATAAGTATTGTGACATAATGTGTAATAACAACCCATAATGCAATAAATATCGATATAAAAGCATGATGCAAAATGGACGTATCAACTCCTCCAAGCTTAGACCTCTCTTGTCCTCCAGCGGAAGCCGATAACGAAAAATATGTCCACATGTTTAGAGATAGAGGTGTCGATAAGAATAAAATACGGACATGAGGGCATCATGATCATTCTTATAACAGCAACACATATGTATATTGTCATATGATTTCTTATGCTCAAGTAATAATCTATTCACAATGTCAATTATGAATCAGAAACTTCATTGAGAACTAACAAACTAGAATCTCAGTAATTGAAGCAATTGCAATTTATCATAACATCGGAAAGAGAGCTTTTCAGCAAGTCCACATACTCAACTATCATTTAGTCTTTTATAATTGCTAACACTCACGCAATACTTATGGGTATGGAGTTTTAATCGGACACAGAGAAAGATAGGGGCTTATAGTGTTTCCACCCAACCATTTACCTCAAGGGTAATGTCAACAATAATAATTCATGCTAACTTACATCCAATTGGATATATATATATCAGGATCTTTCCAACACAATGTGCTTGCCAAAGGATACAATGTAAAAAGGAAAGGTGAAGATCACCAAGACTCTTGCATAAGGTATAAGACAAAAGTAAAAGATAGGCCCTTCGCAGAGGGAAGCAGAGGTTTTCATGTGCTTTTATGGTTGGATGCACAAAATCTTAATGCAAAAGAATGTCACTTTATATTGCCACTTGTGATATGAACCTTCATTATGCAGTCCATCGCTTTTATTGCTTCCATATCACAAGATCGTATAAAGTTTATTTTCTCCACACTAATAAGTCAAACATATTTAGAGAGCAATTTTTATTGCATACAACAATGACAACTTACTTGAAGGATCTTACTCAATCCATAGGTAGGTATGGTGGACTCTCATGGCAAAACTAGGTTTAAAGATATTTGGAAGCACAAGTAGTATCTCTACTTGGTGCAAAGAATTTGGCTAGCATGAGAGGGAAAGGCAAGCTCAACATGTTGGATGATCCATGACAATATACTTTATTTCAGATATAAGAGAACATAACTCATTACGTTGTCTTCCTTGTCCAACATCAACTCTTTAGCATGTCATATTTTAATGAGTGCTCACAATCATAAAAGATGTCCAAGATAGTGTATTTATAGGTGAAAAACTCTCTTTCTTTATTACTTCCTATTAACTGCAACGATGATCAAAACTATGTTTGTCAACTCTCAACAACTTTTATTCATCATACTCTTTTATATGTGAAGTCATTACTCTCCATAAGATCAATATGATCTCTTTATTTCTTTTTATTCTTTCTCTTTTCTTTTATTTTTATTCCCTCAAGATCATAGCAAGATAATCAAGCCCTTGACTCAACACTAATCTTTATTATATATAGCTCACAGACTCGATTACATAGAAGGATCATAAAGCAAAGCTCAAAACTAAATCATACTAAAACTTTATTCTACTAGATCAAGATATTACTAAAAGGATCAAACTAAGAAAAACGGTAAAGATAGGAGTGTGATGGTGATACGATACCGGGGCACCTCCCCCAAGCTTGGCAGTTGCCAAGGGGAGTGCCCATACCCATGTGATTATATCTCTTTCCTCAGGGGTGGTGATGATGGAGTTGTTGATGATGTAGGCTTGTCGTCCATCTTCCAAGGCATAGGCTCACCATCATAGAAGGATGATCGAGTCTCCGGAATCCTCAAATCTGCAACCAAACTCATCCTCTTCAATCTATATTCATACTCACAGTTTTGGTTTTGCAGGTCATAGATCTGGGCTTGGAGGTGCTCGATTTTCCCGTGAAGCTTGAAGATGGCCTCCCCAGTGTTCTTGGCATCCAGCTTGTGGTTGTTGGTGAACTCCGCGATCATCATGTGGTTGGTGTCGAGTCCGCGTTCCACCATCCCTTGGCACTTGAAAACTTGCTGCTCCATTGCTTCGAGTCTTCTCCACGCTTCCGGTCCTTCTGGGTCCCTCAACATCGCGAATGTGCAGCACCCCCTCATGCATCTCAATGGTTTGAGGATGTTGCAGCACTTCCGCGAGGTAGGGGTTGATGACCTTCTCAAAGAACTTGTCCTTGGGGGCACTTGGAGACGTCATGGTGATCTAGATCTGTCAGAAAAACAGCTCGAAACAAGAACAGAGGATATCTGCATGGTGCGGTGGTCAAAACCTTCGGGAGATTATATAATGAATTTTTACCGACCAAAATAAGTATCCTGCAAGAAAACGGAGTCCGGAGGGCACACAAGGTGCCCACAAGGCAGGGGGCGCGCCCTCCACCCTCGTGGACGCCTCGTGTCCTTCCCGGAATACTTCTTATTTTCCTATTTTCTAAAATATTCCAAAACGGAGGAAAATTGCCATTAGAACTGTTTTGGAGTCGGTTTACTTATCGTACCACATACCTATTCCTTTTGGAGTCTGAAGCGTTCTGGAAAGTGTCCCTTATATATTCCTCCGAGGTTACGGTTTCAATAACATTGGTTTCAACATTTATGGGATTACCTGAGATATAATGTTTGATTCTTTGACCCTTCACCACCTTCGGATTTGTGCCTTCGAAGTTTGTCGTGGAATTGTCACGTCAGATGTCCTAGTGTAAGGACTTAGCCATGAGGCCAACACATCTATGTGGTAGCTTGAGAGGGGTTGAGCAGAATGAAGAAACACAACACAAGACAAGGGTTTAGACAGCTTCGGGCCCCGGGAAACATCATCCGGTAACAACCCTACATGATGTCTGTGGCTAGGTCTCATTATCATCACGCGAGAGTCGCCGTAAACTGGCTCTCCCAGTTATGTCTAGCCCTAAGATTCTTCCTCTCCCCTCTTGGGGTGCCCTGCCCCTCCTTATATAAGTTGAAGGGGCGGGTTACATGTAGAGTCCAACTCGGATTAAGACTTAAACTATTCTGACTTCTCTTCATGGGCTTCTTAACGTCTTGGGCTTCATAACGTCTCGGGCTTCATAACTCTCGGGCTTCGTAACTCCAGGCGACTCTATCTGTCGGGTTATGACTGTCAACCGAGTTATCATCTGTCTGCCGAGTTATGATTGTCTGCCGGTTTATGATGGTCTGCCGGTTTTTGATGGTCTGCCGGTTTATGATGGTCTGCCGGGTTATGACTTCCTGCCGGTTTATCATCTGACTTAACTCCTGCCGGTTTACCACCAGCCGGTTTATCGTCTGTCTTAGCCATCTGTCTTAACTGTCTGTCTTAACTGTCTGTCTTAGCCATCTGTCTTAGCCATCTGCCTTAACTGTCTGTCTTAACTGTCCGCCAGTTTACCAAGTCCTAGCCGGGTTATAACTCCGGCCGGGTCATACCACGAGGTATATCCTCGACATTAGCCCCCAGTTTAATTTGGATTTATCCATGTTAAACTGATCCTCATCATTCTTAAGTCCTTGTCATTTCCTTCTTGATACATGCCCATGAACTCAAAGCAAATCTCCTTAGCAGATATGTTTCAACTTTGTCAATGCAAAAAAATCCAGATACTTCTTTTGAAAAATCCGGGTCAACAGGCCAGCTTCAGAATCAATTTGCTGACATTGTTCTCTTGTAGAGAAACATTGTAAGAAATAATCCACTTGAGTCGGCTTCCAAAGCGCCGGCTTAAAAAAATATAGGTCTTGAAATACTCATCTGATTTTCCACCGGCTTAAAGATGTAGATCTTGCCGAGTTATAATTTCCAAAATCTCCGGGTTATAAAAGAATGATGGTGCCGAGTCATAATTGTTGTTGACACCGGGTCATGTAATTGATCTTCCTGATTTGCTCAAAACTGAGAATTTGAAGACGTTCCTCCTTTATATGCATAATACCTGTAGCCCCCAAGTCTTAAGAGGAGAACATAGTGATAGCTTAAGACTTGCTTCAATATAAGTGTTGCAATCTTGAAGAAATCCGGGTTATTCATCTCAATTATTAGTCATAAACTGAATATTCCACATATGTAGCCCCCAAGTGCCGGGTTGTCATGCTTGCAGTAACCTGGGACTTGTAATTGCCTTATGCTCATAAAAACTTCAACCAGTGTAGCCCCCAAGGGCCGCGTCATTATGCAATAATGAACAGGGACTTTATAAATATGATCATGTAAACTTTGAATAGCAACGTGTAGCCCCCAAGGGCCGACTTAGTAAGATAATACTGAGCTGGGACTTTATATATATACTTCCTTGAAAATAACATCATATGATGTAACTCCCGTCATGGAGCTTGAACCCACGTCCACAAGGTTAAGAGCTTTGTGCTTTACCAACTGAGAAGTGGATCCTTCAATAAAATGGATTAAGACTTGTGTACCTTGAATTGTTAACAGGAGCAATTGGTAGCCCCCAAGGGCCGGCTCATTAAAATGTGATGAGTCGGGTCTTCAATAAGGTGAGCAAAAAATGACTTTGCATTAGCCCCCAAGTGTCATGGTGCATGCTTGCAGCGACATGAGACTTGCATATTTGATGTAATCTCAACTTGAATAATGTAGCCCCCAAGTGCCGGGTCGTGAGCCTACAGCGACTCGGGACTATTCCTTTGTAGAATAAATCATACCCATTGATAAAATAATATCCATTGCGCTCAAGCGACTTTGAAAACCTCAATCATAACATTGGTTATTGATAACCATAATAAAAATCCAGCCATGTTGGCTATTTGAATAATACAACCCAATGATTTATAAGCGCATGATTCCAATGGCGCAATCCAAATATATACTGGCGACTTATAGTCAAAACCAGGCCGGGTTAATAAATACCGGTTTATTTTATACTGGCGACTTATAATCAAAAAGCAGGCCGGGTCAATAAACACCGGATTATAACTGATCATGTACTGACAACTTGTAGTTGAAAGCCAAGCCAGGTCAATAAACGCCGGTTTATCATAAGATATTATAAACCTCATCCAAGGAGAAAAAATTGGCAAATAAAAGCATAAAAAGAACATGCGAGGCTTTTCACGGGCTGCCAAGCCCCAAATCGAGGCTTTTCATGGGCTGCCAGACCACTGAGTTAAACCATTTCACAAAGCCTTTTAAGATGGACCTCAATCATTAACCAATCGTCATTTTAACTTTGACAAGTTCAAGGTCTATGAGATTGACTTGTCAAACGTTCAACGGGTCATACCAGGTTTACCTGGACGGAGTGGCTTACTTAAAAAATGCAGGATAACCCGGGGTTTTAGGTGCGTACACCTGGCTTCCAAGCCTGGCTTGATAGCCCATTACAAGTGTAGACTCTTTGTTCGTTGCGAAGCAAAGAGCCCCCAAGCAATATTTTGAGCTGTGCTCAGTGGTGCCTATGTTTGAGTTGTGCTTTTGCAACACTCTCTTTGGCTCCTAAGTGATTTCCCTGTTGGCCTTACGCCGATCAAGAGGTGTAGCTATGGTTTGAATACGACCAAGCCCCCAAGTGATTTCCCTGGTGGCCTTACGCCGATCAAGAGGTGTAGCTATGGTTCAAATACGACCAAGCCCCCAAGTGATTATTGTGAGCTGTGCTCAAGGGGCACCTATGTTTGAGCTGTGCTTTTGCAATAGACTCTCTTTGGTCCCTTTAATTTTTCCTGAGAACTCGAACTTGCGAGAGATTATTCTTTTGAGCCGGAAATTATTAAACCGGATATGAGAGCTTCAAAGCTTTGTGGGAGACAGATTTCCCTTGAGCCGGATTTTAAACCGGAATCCTTCTTTTTACGCCGGAAATTTTCTGACGGCCTTTAAATTTGCACCAATATGGCGGTTTAGGGTCCTGCATTAGATAACTTTGCAAGCTGGAGTAATTTCTCCTTTTAAAGAAAGCAATATATAATAGAAAAATATACTAGATGGATTTCACCTGATATGTCAGGTCAGAAATTATCCACCGCGGAGTTGATGACCACCCCGGTAAAGGCGGGCGAGTCGGCTGTGGGTGCGGACGATGAGTTAGTCGCGTATGTTGATGTAGCGGGGGCGGCGACTTGCTCACGTATCCGTCCAGAAGTACGGCACGGACAAACACTAGTGCAAAAACAATATTGGCTTACGCCCCTTTGCCACACCTTTGTAATAAATAATGGTCCTGCGAAATAAAAATACCACAAACCAGAGTAATTGTTTTTCAAACAATGTAATATATACTGATAAGATTTATAGAAAGGATAGCACCTGATATTTTCGTCGGATGAACGTGAACAGTGGAGTAGCAGTGGTCGGCTCACAATAGCAAAAGTCACCGAGCCGCCGTGGCAGCTCAACAGTGCAGAGGCCGGGTCGAAGTGGCTTGGAAGCGATGATTTGGAACGGCAGCCGGTTTACAGGTTTGCCCATGCATGTGCTTTGTCATCCGTACACGCATGCATAAGCTGACTACTGCCTTTTTTCGTGAAGTAGGCCAAGTGCCTAAGTATGCACCCTTGCAATTACTCCAATGCTGCATGTTGGGTTGCTGGCTTGCCTCGTGGAGCGTGCCATTAGAAACTGCATTGGATGATCCTTGGTCTATCTCTGTAGTAATACTTGCAATGATGTAATCGACCGTCTGAACATATAGCAACACTGATCTCCTAGCGAATTACTGCATCGTTACCGCCTCAGAATTTTAGTCAGCAAAAAGGTGCTCAGGAGCATGATTGAACGGGTTCCAGCCACTTGCAGACTTGTGGTGCATAGCAGAAAACGGAGACTTGGCATCGACTCAGATTCTCCATCTGACAGCACATTTGAAATGGACTCGGCGAGGCGGTCAGAGCTAGTTTGGCGGAGTCTAGCAAAGGATACAGCTTTGAGGCCGGATTGCTTGGAGATAGGCGGTCGACGAGGTGCCGGCGGGTTAACATACGGCAGAAACAGAAAAAACAGCCGCGCGGGGCAGGGCGGAGCCGACCTGGGTGGGTCACACGTAAAGCGAAACAGTTCGCTGTAGAGGTCGTACGGCGACTTGTAACCGCGGAGACAACGACTGCGGGTGAGGGCTCGGAACAACCGCGGCAGCTCAACCGGTGAAGGCGCGCTCGATGGAGGTTTAGAGTGGCCCCGACAACTTAAGATGATCCGGAGGCGGGAGCCACGGCAGGAGCGGCAACTTGTAGTAACAGGGCCGGCTTAACCTGGAGCAAGCAGGAGCAGGGCGGCTCAACGGGGCGTTTCACATGGCGACGAGGGAGGCCGACCGCGGGCGGAGCAGCACAAGGCCCAGGCGACAGCGCGTTGCAGCCATGGCGGTTTAAAGCAGGTAGCAGCAGAGGCAAGCCAGATGGCTGTCTGCGCACACGCGTGCACAGAGTAGTAGTGGGGTCTCTCAGAAACGAGTTGAAACAGCAGCTCAAGGACGGTCACGACGAAAGCGAACGACAGCCAGGGCGAAAGGCGAACAACATGTACAGCCTTTTGTTTCTAACTTATCAGATTCCATTGTGGAAGAAACATCTTTTGGTCCTTCAGTGTTGTAGCAGATCATCTTCAGTCTCCTATTGTTTGACAACGGGCCTTGGTGGCAAAAACGATCAGCTCAACCCACTGGCAAAGGCCGCTTAGATAGGGCCGGGGCGAGCGCAGCGCTGGGTCGACCCACAGCGACCGCGGTCCGGTAGATGCTTAACGCGAAGGCGCAGGCCATGACCCGGTGGGCGGGTCCTTCACTTCCAAACAGCCGGCTCGGAGGTAGCCTCACCCGCAGCGGTGGGTCAACAAGTCTCCAGGCGGATTGACAGGGCTCCGGCGGGCCAACCAGGGGCTCAGCACAGGGCGAGGCAGATTCCGAGGCGAGAGCAGCAGCGGTGGAGGTGACTCGGCGATTTGGCGAAGATCCGGCGACTTGAAGAGACCGATTTGAAGAGGCCAGGTGACTCAGGATTGGAGGAGGCCGGGCAACACAGTAACTAGAGAAGCGGGGCAATCCCGGCGCGGCAGCTCGCGACGAGTCTGCGATCGTGGCCGGATCGATTGACTCACAACATGGCACCCCGGGCGGCTCATGGCCGGCATTTTAGCGACTGCAGCTCAAAGTGGGGATAACTTGGTGACGGAGGCCGAGCAGAGACGCGGCCATGGCAAAGCGGCCCACAGACGACCCGGCAAAGAGCGACGGCGGTTTAGAGGTAACGCGACGGTTTGAAGCGGGTCAAGCGCGAGGTGAGGCATGGCGAGGTTCAGACGATGCCGAAACGTCAGGCGCTCCGGAACCGGACAGCTCGGGGCCGGCGATTCAACGGCGGCTGGCCGGGCAATGAACCAGCGGCGGGCGCGGGGCATCTCGAGGGCAGCTCAGAGCAGGGATTCTGGATCGTGGTCTTCTCTTTCAATTGTTGGAGGCTGGCGATTCTGTCGAGGCCACTCGGCGTATTTTGAATCGGAAGCGGCTGGCGGCTCGGAAGAGAACAACAACAAAGGCGGGTGAACGAGCGGAGGCTGATCAGGCAATTTGATCCTCTGATCCTTGGTGATTCGAGGGCGACTCAACTTGATAGCCGGTTAATGGAGGTGACTTTGAAACGGAAGTGACGGCGGCTCCCCAACTGCTTGGAACGGCTTGAAACGGCAGCGGAGGCTGCAACGGAGTTGGGTCCCTTCCGAGGTGGCAAACAAGGCAGGTCCACGGGAGCGACTTGAAGACGTCAAGGCAGCCACCACTCGGCAGAGAAGAGCCGGTCCAAGGTGAGGCCGAGACGATCCGGGGGTAACTCGGAGGCACTTGCAAGACATGGCCGAGTCCTTTTCCAAGTTGTAGAGTGTTGATCAATCTTATCTCCGGGTCTTGGCTTGACTTTGTTTTCTCTGGTTTGGAGTTTAGTGCAGGCACACGCGACAGCAGCGGTTTGATCGAACACATCCTGTTTAGGAAAATCCATTAATCTTGGCGACTCATCATCCACCAAACAAGCCCTTGGATGGCAGCGTAACCCTAACTCCTCTTGATCTCAACCTTCTGTTATCCATCACTGAAAAACTCCTTTGATCTTGGACACCGATAACTGCCACACGTGTGGTATATTTGACATGCGCCCACACACGGTGTGTGGTGTGAGCCAGAGGCAGCCCACACGGGCTGTGTGTGGGCGGACATTAGAATTACCCACACGTGTGGGCGCGGCTACTTCGTGCCACATGCCCAACAAATACTACTCATCTCCACCCCGCGTGTGTGGCACGAAGCAAAAATGCCCACACGTCCTGGAGCAGCTACGTTAGGTACCCCACAGGATGACGATTTAGTTGCCATCCTGGTTGGCAGATGTAGTTATCCGGGATGGCAAGTGTAGTTGTAAAAGCATGGCAACTCTATCTGTTTTGGTTAACTATAGTTGCCATGTCTAATTTATGATAGTTGCCGCGTGTAATCAAACCGTAGTTGCCGTGTGTGATTAACTACTTGCCACATATGGTCAAACAGTAGTTGCCATGTGTGTTTACCTAGTTGCCACGTGTGGTCCAATCATAGTTGCCATGTATTGTTAATCACAGTTGTCATGTGTGTTTATCTGGTTGGCACGCACGCACAGCTGCAGTTGCCGTCTAGCAAAGAATCACAGTTGCCATGTGTGTGTACTGAGTTGCCACGTTCGCGTAACTGCAGTTGCCATCCACAATGTAGGAGTGTCGTGTGGGACGAAAAGCAATTCGCCCACACGCGCATGACCTAGGTGGTGGCTGTGTGGGCAGAAACTAGTTCGCCCACACAGCGCAGCTGGCAAACAGTGTGGTGCGGGCATGTGGGCAAACTCTCCAACGCCCACACACCAGCCCCGTCCTACGTGGCACAGAAAATCAACCTTTTCATGCCAAGATTCGTGCAAAAGGCACTGGACGATAATCCAGGCGTGTGGGCGAGTTGGGGAATGCCCACACGTGTGGGCGTTAGTGTTTCCGTTGATCTTTGACTGATGAATTTGTGGTTGATGTGAATCCTTCCAAACCGGTCATTTTTCATCTGAAAAATTGCAAACTTCTCGATCCCTGGAAGAGATCCCTTCAAGAACTCATCACTACCGTGCGCGTGCCCCATGGTGGGCGCCAACTGTCGTGGAATTGTCACGTCAGATGTCCTAGTGTAAGGACTTAGTCGTGAGGCCAACGCATCTATGTGGTAGCTTGAGAGGGGTTGAGCAGAATCGAGAAACACAACACAAGACAAGGGTTTAGACAGCTTCGGGCCCCGGGAAACATCATCCGGTAACAACCCTACATGCTGTTTGTGGCTAGGTCTCATTATCATCATGCGAGAGTCGCCGTAAACCGGCTCTCCCAGTTATGTCTAGCCCTAAGATTCTTCCTCTCCCCTCTTGGGGTGCCCTGCCCCTCCTTATATAAGTTGAAGGGGCGGGTTACATGTAGAGTCCAACTCGGATTAAGACTTAAACTATTTTGACTTCTCTTCATGGGCTTCTTAACGTCTTGGGCTTCATAACGTCTCGGGCTTCATAACTCTCGGGCTTCATAACTCCAGGCGACTCTATCTGTCGGGTTATGACTGTCAACCGAGTTATCATCTGTCTTCCGAGTTATGACTGTCTGCCGGTTTATGATGGTCTGCCGGTTTATGATGGTCTGCCTGTTTATGATGGTCTGTCGGTTTATGATGGTCTACCGGGTTATGACTTCCTGCCGGTTTATCATCTGACTTAACTCCTGCCGGTTTACCACCAGCCGGTTTATCATCTGTCTTAGCCATCTGTCTTAACTGTCTGTCTTAACTATTTGTCTTAACTGTCTGTCTTAGCCATCTGTCTTAACTGTCTGTCTTAACTGTCCGCCAGTTTACCAAGTCCCAGCCGGTTTATAACTCCGGTCGAGTCATACCGCGGGGTATATCCTCGACAAAGTTGTTGATTTTTATGGCACCGGAACGATAGACCTCCTCGATAACGTAAGGACCTTCCCACTTAGAGAGAAGTTTTCTTGCAAAAAATCTTAAATGAGAGTTGAACAGCAACACATAATCACCTACATTAAACTCACGCTTCTGTATCCTTTTGTCATGCCATCTTTTAACCTTTTCTTTAAACAGTTTGGCATTCTCATAGACTTGGGTTCTCCATTCATCAAGTGAGCTTATGTCAAATAACCTCTTCTCACCGGCAAGCTTGAAATCATAATTGAGCTCTTTAATGGCCCAATATGCCTTATGTTCTAGTTCGAGAGGTAAGTGACATGCTTTTCCATAAACCATTTTATACGGAGACATACCCATAGGATTTTTATATGCAGTTCTATAGGCCCATAATGCACCATCAAGTTTCTTGAACCAATTCTTTCTAGATCTATTAACAGTCTTTTGCAAAATTAATTTGATCTCTCTATTACTCAATTCTACTTGGCCACTAGACTGGGGGTGGTATGGAGATGCAATTCTATGATTAACATCATACTTAGCAAGCATTTTACGAAATGCACCATGAATAAAATGTGAACCACCATCAGTCATTAAATATCTAGGGACTCCAAACCTCGAAAAAATAACTTCTTTAAGCATCTTAATAGAGGTGTTATGATCAGCACTACTAGTTGGAATAGCTTCTACCCACTTAGTAACGTAATCAACAACAACTAAAATATGTGTATACCCATTAGAGGAAGGAAACGGTCCCATATAATCAAAGCCCCAAACATCAAATTGTTCAATAACAAGTGAATAGTTCATAGGCATTTCTTGACGTCTACCAATATTACCAATTCTTTGACATTCATCACAAGATAAGACAAACTTACGGGCATCTTTGAAGAGAGTGGGCCAATAAAAACCGGATTGCAATACCTTATGTGCAGTTCTATCTCCAGCATGGTGTCCCATATAATCATACTGCTCCATAAGCTTCGGAGTGACACTTGCGTAGGATCTGTTCATGTTCATGCTCAGGTATACAACGTCTAATAACACCATCTACTCCTTTATAAAGGTGTGGGTCATCCAAGAAGTAATGTCTTAAATCATAGAAAAACTTTTTCTTTTGCTCGTATGTGAAACTAGGTGGTATAAATTTAGCAACAATGTAATTAGCATAATCAGCATACCATGGAGCAGTATGAGAAGCATTTATGACAGCTAATTGTTCATCAGGAAAGCTATCATCAATAGGTAGTGGGTCATCAAGAACATTCTCTAACCTAGACAAGTTGTGTGCAACGGGGTTCTCAGCTCCCTTTCTATCAATAATATGCAAATCAAATTCTTGTAGCAAGAGAACCCATCTAATAAGTCTAGGTTTAGCATCTTTCTTTTCCATAAGATATTTAATAGCAGCATGGTTAGTGTGAACAGTTACTTTAGGATCAACAATATAAGGTCTGAACTTATCACAAGCAAATACAACTGCTAAAAATTCTTTTTCAGTAGTAGCATAATTTCTCTGGGCACTGTCTAGAATTTTACTAGCATATTGGATAACATTTAATTTCTTATCAACTCTTTGTCCTAGAACAACACCTACAGCATAATCACTAGCATCACACATAATCTCAAAGGGTAAATTTCAATCAGGTGGCTGAACAATAGGTGCGGAAATTAAAGCTTTCTTAAGTATTTCAAATGCTTCTACACAATCATCATCAAGGACAAAAGGAACATCTTTTTGTAAGAGATTAGTCAGAGGCCTAGAAATTTTAGAGAAGTCCTTAATGAACCTCCTATAAAAACCGGCATGACCAAGGAAACTTCTTATACCTTTAATGTCCTTGGGACATGGCATCTTTTCAATAGCATCAACTTTAGCCTTATCAACTTCAATACCTCTTTCAGAAATTTTATGCCCCAAGTCAATACCTTCATTAACCATAAAGTGGCACTTCTCCCAATTCAAGACAAGATTAGTTTCTTCACATCTCTGCAAAACTCGATCAAGGTTGCTTAAGCAATCATCAAAAGAAGTTCCGTAAACGAAGAAATCATCCATGAAAATCTCAACAATCTTTTCACAAAAGTCAGAGAATATAGCAGTCATACATCTTTGAAAGGTAGCAGGTGCATTACATAAACCAAAAGGCATACATCTATAAGCAAAGGTACCGAAAGGGCAGGTAAAACTGGTCTTTTCTTGATCCTCTTTTGACACAGGTATTCGAGAGAAACCAGAATAACCATCTGGAAAGCAAAAATGTGTATGTTTGGATAATCTTTCTAGCATTTGATCAATAAAAGGTAGAGGGTAATGATCCTTTTTAGTAGCTTTATTTAATTTGTGGAAATCAATTACCATTCTATAACCTGTAATAATTCTTTAATTCATCTTTATCATTAGGAACAATAGTAATACCTCCCTTCTTAGGGACACAATGGACAGGACTTACCCACTAACTATCAGCAACGGGATAAATTATACCTGCCTCCAGAAGCTTTAGTATTTCTTTTCTTACCACTTCTTTCATCTTAGGATTTAACCGTCGTTGGTGATCAACAACTGGTTTAGCGTCTTTCTCCAATTTTATTTTGTGTTGGCATAGAGTGGGACTAATGCCCTTGAGATCATCAAGAGTATATCCAATAGCAGCACGGTGCTTCTTCAGAGTTCTCAATAATTTCTTTTCTTCATGCTCTGAAAGGTTAGCACTAATAATAACATGATATATCTTCTTTTCATCAAGATAAGCATATTTAAGAGTATCGGGTAATGGTTTAAGCTCAAACACGGGATCACCCTTGGGTGGAAGAGGATCCCCTAGGATTTCAACAGGCAAGTTGTGTTTCAAAATAGGTCCCTGTTTAAAGAATACTTCATCTATTTCCCTTCTTTCATTCATAAACATATCATTTTCATGGTCGAGCAAATATTGTTCTAAAGGATCATTAGGAGGCACGGAAATAGTGGCAAGACCAATAATTTCATCTTTACTAGGTAATTCTTTATCATGACGTTGTCTACGAAATTTAGCAAAATTAAACTCATGAGACATATCCCCCAAACCAATAGTAACAACATCCTTTTTGCAGTCTATCCTAGCATTAACAGTATTCAAGAAGGGTCTACCAAATATAATGGGACAAAATTTATCTTGTAGGGAACCAAGAACAAGAAAATCAGCAGGATATTTAACTATCCCACACAAGACTTCAACATCTCTAACAATCCCAACTGGTGAAATAGTATCTCTATTGGCAAGCTTAATTGTAACATCAATTTCTTCTATCTCAGCAGGTGCAATATCATGCATAATTTCTTTGTATAAGGAATGAGGTATTGCACTTGTAGTAGCACCCATATCACATAAGCCATGATAACAATGATCTCCTATTTTAACAGAAATAACAGGCATGCCTACAACAGGTCTATGTTTATTTTTGGTATCAGGTCTAGCAATTCTAGCAGCTTCATCACAGAAGTAAATAACATGCCCATCAATATTATCAGCCAAGAGATCTTTAACCATAGCAATACTAGGTTCAACTTTAATTTGCTCAGGGGGTGTAGGTGTTCTAGTATTACTCTTACGAACCACGGTTTAAGCTTTAGCATGATCCTTTATTCTAACAGGGAAAGGTGGTTTCTCAATATAAGCAGTAGGAACAACAGGATCAACATTATAAGTGATAGTCTTTTCTTCAACTTTAATAGGTGCAACTACTTTTACTTCAATGGGAGGATTATATTTAAACCACTTCTCCTTAGGGAGATCAACATGAGTAGCAAAGGATTCACAGAAAGAAGCTACTATCTCAGAGTCAAGTCCATATTTAGTGCTAAATTCACGGAAAACATCAGTATCCATAAAAGATTTAACACAATCAAACTTAGGTGCTATACCTGACTCCTTACCTTCGTCAAGGTCCCAATCTTCAGAGTTGCGTTTAATTCTTTCCAATAAATCCCATTTGAATTCAATAGTCTTCATCATACAGGATCCAGTACAAGAAGTATCGAGCATGGAGCGATTGCTGAGAGAAAGCCGAGCATAAAAAATTTGAATAATAATTTCTCTTGAGATCTCATGATTGGGGCATGAATATAACATTGACTAAAGCCTCCCCCAAGCTTGAGCGATGCTTTCTCCTTCGTGAGGCCAAAATATATATATATATATATATATAATTACGATCACGATGAACAAGATGCATAGGATAAAACTTTTGATGAAATTCCAATTTCAATCGGTTGTAGTTCCATGATCCCATATCATCACATAGCCTAAACCATGTCAATGCCTTTCCCTTAAAAGATAAAGGGAAGACCTTCTTCTTGATAACATCTTCGGGCATATCTGCAAGCTTAAATAATCCACAAACTTCATCCACATAGATTAGGTGCAAATCGGGATGTAATGTTCCATCACCTGTGAAAGGATTAGCTAGTTGTTTCTCTATCATACGCGAAGGAATTTCAAAGTAAACATTTTCAGTAGGTTCAGTAGGTTGAGGGGCAACTCTTTGCTCTACTGGTCAGGGTGAATATACCCCAAACAAGCCCCTCAAAGGATTATGTTCCATAGTAACAAGTGACAGTAAATTTCAGCACACTATATAAATTTTCCCTTACCAAATTCCACCTACCAAAGGCGCTTCACTCCCCGGCAATGGCGCCAGAAAAGAGTCTTGATGACCCACAAGTGTAGGGGATCTATCGTAGTCCTTTCAATAAGTAAGAGTGTCGAACCCAATGAGGAGCAGAAGGAAATGACAAGCGGTTTTCAGTAAGGTATTCACTGCAAGCACTGAAATTATCGGTAACAGATAGTTTTGTGATAAGGTAATTTGTAACTGGTAACAATTAATGAAAGTAAATAAGGTGCAGCAAGATGGCCCAATCCTTTTTGTAGCAAAGGACAAGCCTGGGCAAACTCTTATATGAAGGAAAACGCTCCCGAGGACACATGGGAATTATCGTCAAGTTAGTTTCCATCACGCTCATAAGATTCGCGTTCGTTACTTTGATAATTTGGTATGTGGGTGGACCGGTGCTTGGGTGCTGCCCTTTCTTGGACAAGCATCCCACTTATGATTAACCCCTATTGCAAGCATCCGCAACTACAAAAGAAGTATTAAGGTAAACCTAACCATAGCATGAAACATATGGATCCAAATCAGCCCCTTACGAAGCAACTCATAAACTAGGGTTTAAGCTTCTGTCACTCTAGCAACCCATCATCTACTTATTACTTCCCAATGCCTTCCTCTAGGCCCAAACAATGGTGAAGTGTCATGTAGTCGACGTTCACATAACACCACTAGAGGAGAGACAACATACATCTCATCAAAATATCGAACGAATACCAAATTCACATGACTACTTATAGCAAGACTTCTCCCAAGTCCTCAGGAACAAACGTAACTACTCACAAATCATATTCATGTTCATAATCAGAGGGGTATTAATATGCATAAAGGATCTGAACATATGATCTTCCACCAAATAAACCAACTAGCATAAACTACAAGGAGTAATCAACACTATTAGCGACCCACAGGTACCAATCTGAGGTTTTGGGACAAAGATTGGATACAAGAGATGAACTAGGGTTTTAGAGGAGATGGTGCTGGTGAAGATGTTGATGGGATATTGACCCCCTCCCGATGAGAGGATCGTTGGTGATGACGATGGTGATGATTTCCCCCTCCCGGAGGGATGTTTCCCCGGCAGAATAGCTCCACCGGAGCCCTAGATTGGTTCCGCCTTGTGGCGGCGGTGTTTCGTCCCAAAAGCTTGCTTATGATTTTTTCCAGGGTAAAATACTTCATATAGCAGAAGATGGGCACCGGAGGCCTGCCAGGGGGCCCACGAGGCAGGGGGCACGCCGAGGGGGTATGGCGTGCCCCCCACCCTCGTGGCCAGGGCGTGGGCCCCCTCTGGTGGATTCTTTCGCCAGTATTTTTTATTAATTCCAAAACATGCCTCCGTGAAGTTTTAGGACTTTTGGAGTCGTGCAGAATAGGTCTCTAATATTTGCTCCTTTTCGAGCCCAGAATTCCAACTGCTGGCATTCTCCCTCTTCATGTAAACCTTGTAAAATAAGAGAGAATAGGCATAAGTATTGTGACATAACGTGTAATAACAGCCCATAATGCAATAAATATTGATATAAAAGTATGATGCAAAATGGACGTATCACTGTTTCCTGCGTAGATCTGAAAATATGTCCTCCCAAGACTCTGAGGGTGAGAGCTATGTTGCTGATATCATCGGAAACCCTAAGTCCTATGGGGATGAGGGGCACTATAGCTGGACCTCCGAGGAAGAAGAAGATGAATCGATTCCTTCCCGGTTCAAGGATGAGAGCATGGAGGCGTTTTGCAAAAGGATAATAAAACTCGAGATAGATGATTGTGAGTTGATGATGGAAAAATTTATTCTCCATCAGAAGCTGGAGGAGGAAAAAGGGGAACCCCGGACTTTCTCACCACCACCATCATCTTCTTCACCACCAAGGAGAACTGATTATTGGGTATGGGCACTCCCCTTGGCTTCCGCCAAGCTTGAGGGAGGTGCCCCGGTATCGTATCATCCCACTATCTTTTTGCTTTTATTTATCTTAGTTCAATCTTGTGGCACCCCGATCCGCATGGAGCAGGGGGCCTTCGCACGTCAGCCCAGGATAACACCTGACGCACGACAGGTCCAAGATACAGCATTCCAGGTACAAGAATATTCATCAAATACATGTATATGAGATTACATCATTGATGAATACAATTATCTGGCATAGCCCTAAGGCTATTAAATGACAGCGGAAGTCTGATAAAAATGGTGGCGGAAGTCTTGGTTTGGCAGCATAACAACTCTGGCTGGGCTCCAAAACTCACAGGACTGGCAAGATTACGGCCTAACACGACGGATCAAGCGAGCAATACGGGTATGACCTACAAAACTGGCATGACACGCCAGGTCAGTACATTGAATGTACTTGCAAGACAACCAAATACATAGCATCCAAACAAGCTGCAGACAAAGCAAGAACCGAGCGCATGCAACACCCTATCTCATATCAATTACTAAACATGGCATGATAAAAATCAACTAAGCATGAACAAAATCATAACATCTACTAACATAGCACACTGTACCCACACCACGGAACCCATGCCCTCGTCATCCCATTCGGGTGGACCAACGGCATTCCGACGAAACCAACCTACTGCCATGACGCTCTCCCGGCCACTCTGACCCAATCCCCAACGGGCTGGTCCTGGGTGGCCCCGTGTCTACCAAAGACACCCCGACCACCGTCGTGGTCAACTCCCACTAGGGGACACTCCCACTCGGGGACTGGTACCAAAAATCTCAAAAATGAGCACACAAGGTTATGTCCGCTTACCTGATCAGGGTAAGCACGCCCATAACCTTCCCTAGTGGGAGGCACCGGCGAGAGGTCACGACAATAGCTTGCATTAAGGCCTCCCATAAGGCAAATGTGGCTGCATTGAAAAAGTTCGGTTTGGCGGCACTATGACTCGATCCCATCGATGACGGAGGAGGTTTGTTATTATTAAGTCATTTTATTTCCTTCTCCATCATCATGAACATATTTAACATGAGTGCAACATGCCGCATGCAAATGCACGAACAAATATTGAACTCCTCAAGTGCACAACTATAACATAAAGGACACGACAATAGTGTATCAACGGTGCATTACAATCCTCATAACAGTTTATAACGATGACATGCAAATAAAGTAGAGTAGTGGCATGGCATTATTAATAATAACATTCTAATTAACATGGCAAAGGTATCATGAAACACCAGCATGCAAGATAGGCATAAAGAAATAACTGCCGATGAAAACGATATAAAACAACTGCAACTACACACACACACACACAAGGTGCAAGCAAAGTCAACATGCAAGTTCAGGGCTCATGATAAGAGGTTGGCTTGCCTGTGCGTCGAGCAATCCTCCGAGAAAAAGTGCGAAACGATCGCTGAAAGATTTGCCGGAAACAGTTCTCTCTCGGAGGGGGCTGTTTACGGGCAAGGGCAAAATGGTCATTTTAAGAATGTTCAAACATCAAGAAAATGGTCCCATCGAAAAGGGCTCGACGAACAGAGAATTTGAGCGTTGGAATCACCTTATTCGGAGTTACGGGTAAAAAGATACGGACGTTTAAAGCTCAGGGACTAGTCTGTAAAAATACTTCTACAAACAGGCCCCTGGTAGTTTAAACAGAACGTGTCTTTTCTGAAAATATGTTTTCCAGAGAGGGAAACGTATTCCCAGCCGAAGTAGAGGAGAAATACGTCTTCTGAGATTGAAAGGGTACTCTCCAGAACTGCGCTTCCGCGCGGGGAAAGCGCCTTCTAGTGCGAGGCCGTGGCAGAATACGCCTTTTCCAGGGGAAAGCATACTTCACCAAAGCCGTCTCCACTTAATCCAACGTGGCGCTCCCCGTTTCGCCGACAGGTGGGGTCACGTGGGGAGGGGCCCGCCTGACCCTGGTGTCTTCAACCTCCCGCATCGACGCGCGCCTGGCCGAGGGGAGGCGCCCGCCCCGACGGCGCTTGCCGGCGCGTCCGGCCACGGCAGGCGACGGGTGACCTACCCACGGGCTCAGGAGGAGGAGGAGGCGCACCCCGGGGTAGTCTCCGTTTCCGGTGAGGATCGCGGGAGAAGAAGTAGTAGGGCCCGCGTCGGAGAGAAGCTTCGGCCACCGGAGAAGATCGGGCTGTGGTGGGGGAACGGGAGGGCTGAGGCCACGCGGAGGTTCGCCGGAGCCTGAGGGTTGCAGAGGTGGTGGAGGAACGGCGAGGGGAGGCTCTGGTCGCCGGAATTAGGGAAGGCCAGGGCGGCGGCCATGGCTATGGGGAGGGGGGCAGAGAGGGGCTCCGGGAAGAATGAGCGCTTGGGAAGGCGTAGAAGAGGGCGGGGGAGCTGCTGATGAGCTCGGACGAGGCGCGGACGGGCTATTTATAGCCGGGGCAAGGGCACCCGAGCCGGGCACCGCGGAGCGCATCCGGCCGCGGCTCTGCCGTGCTCAGCAGTCACGGGGAGGCACGAGAAGGCGAGGAGGGGGAAGTGGACGAGCGCCAGAGAGTCACGGAGACGAGCAGCGCTCGGAGACGAACGGAGGAAGAGGACACCGGGGAGGAAGAGGACGAGCTCACGGGCACGCACTGCTCTGTAACGCCCACGATGCGGCTATATCTCCCACGTGTCGAGGCACAACTTAGAGGCATAACCGCATAGTGGTTTTGTCGCAAGAAGGGTCATCTTCACACAATCCCATGTAATGAACAAGAATGGGATAAAGAGTTGGCTTACAATCGCCACTTCACACAATACATGAATATAATTCATACATCATCCAAAATACAAACATATATAGACCGACTACAGTCAAGAACCAGATGAAAATAAGATAACCCCAAATGCTAGATCCCCGATCGTCCCAACTGGGCTCCACTACTGATCATCAGGAAAAGACACATAGTAACGACCACGTTCCTCGTCGAACTCCCACTTGAGATCGACCCCATCATCTGCACTGGCATCGTCGGCACCTGCAACTATTTTTGTAGAATCTGTGAGTCACGAGGACTCATCAATCTCACACCCGCGAGATCAAGACTATTTAAACTTATAGGAAAGGGATGGTGTAGTGAGGTGGAGCTGCAGCGACAAAAGCATATATGGTGGCTAACATACGCAAGAGAGAGCGAGAAGAGAAGCAACGGAACGGTCGTCATCTAGCAAAGACCAAGAAGTGATCCTGAAGTCCTACTTATGTCATACATAACTCAGACCGTGTTCACTTCCCGGACTCCGCCGAGAAGAGACCATCACGGCTACACACGCAGTTGATGTATTATAATTGGGTCAAGTGACAAGTTCTCTACAACCGGACATTAACAAATTCCCATCTGCCTCATAACCGCAGGCACGGCTTTCGAAAGATAATACCCTACAGGGGTGTCCCAACTTAGCCCATCATAATCTCTCACGGTCAACGAAGGATAAACCTTCTCCCGGAAAGACCCGATCAATCTCGGAATCCCGGTTTACAAGACATTTCGACAATGGTAAAACAAGACCAGCAAAGCCGCCCGAATGTGCCGACAAATCCCGATAGGAGCTGCACGTATCTCGTTCTCAGGGCACACCGGATTGTCCAAGCTTCCGATAGGCCAGCCCAGAGTTGCCCTTGGTAGCCATCGGCGACTGACAGTTTGGACCAATACTCAGAGGAGCACTGGCCCGGGGGTTTAAAATAAAGATGACCCTCGGGCTCGCGAAAACCCGGGGGAAAAAGGCTTAGGCGGCAAATGGTAAAACCAAAGTTGGGCCTTGCTGGAGGAGTTTTATTCAAGGCGAACTATCAAGGGGGTCCCATAAATCACCCGACCGCATAAGGAACGCAAACTCAAGGAACATAATCCCGGTATAACAGTAACTAGGGCGGCAAGAGTGGAACAAAACACCAGGCATAAGGCCGAGACTTCCACCCTTTACCAAATATATATAGATGCATTAATTATATAAGAGATATTGTGATATCCCAACATATTCATGTTCCAACATGGAACAAACTTCAACTTCACCTGCAACTAGCAACGCTATAAGAGGGGCTGAGCAAAAGCGGTAACTTAGCCAAACAACGGTTTGCTAGGAAAGGATGGTTAGAGGCTGACATGGCAAAATGGGGGACATGATATAGCAAGTGATAGGTAGCGGAGCATGGTAATAGAGCGAACAACTAGCAAAGCAAAGATAGAAGTGATTTCGAGGGGTGGTCATCTTGCCTGCAAGGTTCTCAGAGTTGTCGAAAGCTTGATCCTCGTAAGCGTACTCAACAGGTTCCTCGTTCACGAACTCGTCTCCCGGCTCTACCCAAGACAAGAACACAAACAAACGGAACCACAATCAACAACGAGAAATGCACAAGCAACATGGTGCAAAACATGTATGGTA
Organism: Triticum aestivum; assembly: GCF_018294505.1. NCBI lineage: Eukaryota > Viridiplantae > Streptophyta > Magnoliopsida > Poales > Poaceae > Triticum > Triticum aestivum. The sequence continues at coordinate 460,601,752 of NC_057799.1, forward strand.
TGCAAGATATGATATGCGATGCATATGCGTGCTCCGGAAGGAAAATGATGAACAAGGCAGTAACTTGGCAAACCAAGCATGCCACTGGAAAGATGAGATGATTTCGGTCGAAATCGATATAAAGATCACCGGAAACGGATGCACGCTTTGCAAATGGCAAGCAAAACAAGAATGACACGAATCTGCGATTAACAGCATGATAGCACTTAAAATGCAACAAGCAACAATGCTACAGCACTCCAACATAGCAACAAAGCACATAGCAGTAATCTACAAGAGATTCTTGACAAAATATGAACACTGAGCTATGGCTAGTTCACAACATATCAAGCTCAAACAAGCATGGCAAAAGTGTAAAAGATAACAGGATCACAGACTTGGCGAAAAACCGGACATGGCAGAAAACAGCATCAGGTAGCAATGTTCAGAGCATGAAATCAACATGCTACAGGAACTTCACATAGCAAAACAAGGCATGCCAGTGTTCTACTAAAAGCACATGACAAAAGTCCCTTACTGACCATAAGCCAAAAAGGACCAGAAGATATGATGGCAAGCATGTAAACATAGCAAGTTTCATTAACAGGTTTCAGACTTAGCAGAAAACAGAGCATGGCAGAAATAATAATATGTAGGCCTCTTTGTGAGCTTGATGCACTCTGTACAGAGCAACGCATGACAAACCAAGCACACCTACAGCAAGATGGCATGTTTATGAAGCTATCCATGGCAAGAACAATTGCATAGCATGTATGGATCAACTACAATAAGCTTGGCAAATTTGCATATCATGTTAAGAATCTGCCAGAAATATTTTATAGCAAAACTAGAGCAAGATTGAGTTATGCTATGGCACTCCATAATTGCAAACAATTGCAGCAATGGATCAATTACAACAATAGCTACAAAACATCCTTACTGAACATCTCCAAAATATGCATGGATCTCTCTGTAGCATCAAGTTTACATGGCAACAAAAGAACAGCAGACAAAGACTTGGAGAAATCACTGTCCCTGAAATCAGAAATATTACGGGGCCTACTTTGCATGCTTGTGCTAGTCACCACAGAGATCAAAAAAATACATGGCATACACCCTTGGAAATATGGCATGGCATACTTCAAAACACATGTAGAGCTCATGCCCATAAGATGCACAGATTTAAAGATGCAAAAATGACAAATCTCCAAGTTCTGATAAGATCCAGCAGATAACAGCAACTAGCCCTCTTCCAACAGAGATTTGGGCATCAAGATGACCTCTAGTGAACATGGTGCAATTGAACACAATGTAGAGCATCACGAGACAAACAATTTGACATATTACACGCGCGAATCGGAGCTACATGCAAGGAGTTATGCAACTATGAACAGAGGTATATGCTGTGAAAATTTCAGGACTTTAAAAATTAGAGGGGGCTCGGGGTAAAAGTCAACCGTACGGGCTCCGGATCTGGATCGAGCTTGGCGAGCTCGTGCTCGCCCTCGTCGGCGGCGATGGAGGGAAGGCGAGGCGGCGGCCAGAGGAGAGGAGGAGGGAGGCCGGAGGGGCGCGGTCGGCGGAGAGGAGGCTGGTTGCCGGCGGGCGGTGGCGCGGCGCCGGCGGGGAGGCGGTCGGCGGCGGCGGGGCGGCGCGGCGCCGGCGCGGAGGCGGAGGTCGGGCGGCTCGGGACCCGTGCGGGGGCGCAGCGACGGCGTGGGCCGGGAGGGCCGCGGGCGGGCCTTGGCGGCGGCGGCGTACGGAAACGTGACACGTGGCGGCGGCGCGGAGGTGGACGCGTCCGGCTCCGCCCGGACGTGTCCGGCGACGGAGAGGGACGAGGGTTCGGGTTGGACTGCGTTCGTTTTTCGGGAGGGTCACATATTTATAGGTAGAGGGAGCTAGTAGAGTCCAAATGAGGTGCGGTTTTCGCTCACACGATCGTGATCGAACGACCTAGAGCATGGGGAGAGTTTGGTGGGTTTTGGGATAGTTTTTGAGGGTGGTTTTGCTGGACACTCAAATGGACATGACGGATGCCCGGTTAACCGTTGGAGTACCAAACGACCTCCAAATGAAACGAAACTTGACCGGTGGTCTCCGGGTGGTATATTAAGGCCACTTGTAACACCCCGCATGTAACTTGCCATATTTGTAACTCCGACTCTTGCCATTTTCGGCTATGTGTTATGTTTTTCCCTCCGTTGTCGGGTTTTGTATTTTTTCATGTCATGCATTTTCATATCATGTCATCATGTGCATTGCATTCGCATACGTGTTCGTCACATGCATCCGAGCTTTTTCCCCGTTGTCCGTTTTCCAATCCGGCGCTCCTATCTCCTCCGATGCACCCCTCTTGTTTTCTTTCGTGTGCATGTGTCAAACTTTCTCGAAATGGACCGAGGCTTGTCAAGTGGTCTTAATATACCACCCGAAGACTACCGGTCAAGTTTCGTTCCATTCGAAGATCCAGCAGATAACAGCAACTAGCCCTCTTCCAACAGAGATTTGGGCATCAAGATGACCTCTAATGAACATGGTGCAATTGAACACAATGTAGAGCATCACGCGACGAACAATTTGACATATTACACGCGCGAATCGGAGCTACATGCAAGGATTATGCAACTATGAACAGAGGCATATGCTGTGAAAATTTCAGGACTTGGAAAATTAGAGAGGGCTCGGGGGAAAAGTCAACCGTACGGGCTCCGGATCTGGATCGAGCCTGGCGAGCTCGTGCTCGCCCTCGTTGGCGGCGATGGAGGGAAGGCGAGGCGGCGGCCAGAGGAGAGGAGGAGGGAGGCCGGAGGGGCGCGGTCGGCGGAGAGGAGGCCGGTCGCCGGCGGGCGGTGGCGCGGCGCCGGCGGGGAGGCGGTCGGTGGCGGCGAGCCGCGGCGGGGCCAGCCGGCGGCGGGGCGGCGGCGCCGGCGCGGAGGCGGAGGTCGGGCGGCTCGGGACCCGTGCGGGGGCGCGGCGACGGCGTGGGCCGAGAGGGCCGCGGGCGGGCCTCGGCGGCGGCGTACGGAAACGTGACACGTGGCGGCGGCGCGGAGGTGGACGTGTCCGGCGGCGGAGAGGGACGAGGGTTCGGGTTGGACTGCGTTCGTTTTTCGGGAGGGTCACATATTTATAGGTAGAGGGAGCTAGTAGAGTCCAAATGAGGTGCGGTTTTCGCCCACACGATCGTGATCGAACGACCTAGAGCATGCAAGAGAGTTTGGTGGGTTTTGGGCTAGTTTTTGAGGGGGTTTTTGCTAGACACTCAAATGGACATGACGGATGCCCGGTTAACCGTTGGAGTACCAAACGACCTCCAAATGGAACGAAATTTGACCGGTGGTCTCCGGGTGGTATATTAAGGCCACTTGATAAGCCTCGGTCCATTCCGAGAAAGTTTGACACCCGCACACGAAAGAAAACAAGAGGGATGCGCCGGAGGAGATAGGAGCGCCGGATTGCAAAACGGGCAACGGGGAAAATGCTCGGATGCAAGAGACGAACATGTATGCAAATGCAATGCACATGATGACATGATATGAAATGCATGACAAAAAAAATACAAAACGAAAGACAAAACCCGACCAAGGAAGAAATAACATAGCACATAGCCGAAAATGGCAAGAGTCGGAGTTACAAATATGGCAAGTTACATCCGGGGTGTTACAGTTGGAAATATGCCCTAGAGGCAATAATAAATTGGTTATTATTATATTTCCTTGTTCATGATAATCGTTTATTATCCATGCTAGAATTGTATTGATAGGAAACTCAGATACATGTGTGGATACATAGACAACACCATGTCCCTAGTAAGCCTCTAGTTGACTAGCTCGTTGATCAATAGATGGTTACGGTTTCCTGACCATGGACATTGGATGTCGTTGATAACGGGATCACATCATTAGGAGAATGATGTGATGGACGAGACCCAATCCTAAGCCTAGCACAAGATCGTGTAGTTCGTTTGCTCAAAGCTTTTCTAATGTCAAGTATCAGTTCCTTAGACCATGAGATTGTGCAACTCCCGGATACCGTAGGAATGCTTTGGGTGTACCAAAAGTCACAACGTAACTGGGTGGCTATAAAGGTGCACTACAGGTATCTCCGAAAGTGTCTGTTGGGTTGGCACGAATCGAGACTGGGATTTGTCACTCCGTGTAAACGGAGAGGTATCTCTGGGCCCACTCGGTAGGACATCATCATAATGTGCACAATGTGACCAAGGAGTTGATCACGGGATGATGTGAGTTACGGAACGAGTAAAGAGACTTGCCGGTAACGAGATTGAACAAGGTATCGGGATACCGACGATCGAATCTCGGGCAAGTACCATACCGATTGACAAAGGGAATTGGGTACGGGATTGATTGAATCCTCGACATCGTGGTTCATCCGATGAGATCATCGAGGAGCATGTGGGAGCCAACATGGGTATCCAGATCCCGCTGTTGGTTATTGACCGGAGAGTCGTCTCGGTCATGTCTGCATGTCTCCCGAACCCGTAGGGTCTACACACTTAAGGTTCGGTGACGCTAGGGTTATAGAGATATTAGTATGCGGTAACCCGAAAGTTGTTCGGAGTCCCGGATGAGATCCCGGACGTCACGACGAGTTCCGGAATGGTCCGGAGGTAAAGATTTATATATGGGAAGTCTTATTTTGGTCGCCGGAAAAGTTTCGCACTTTATCGGTATTGTACCGGGAGTGCCGAAAGGGGTCCGGGGGTCCACCAGCCCCGGGGGGCCACATGGGCTGTAGGGGGTGCGCCTTGGCCTATATGGGCCAAGGGCACCAGCCCCAAGAGGCCCATGCGCCAAGAGATAAGAAAAAAGGGAGAGTCCTAAAGGGGGAAGGCACCTCCGAGGTGCCTTGGGGAGGAAGGACTCCTCCCTGGCCGCACCCTTCCTTGGAGGAAGGGCCAAGGCTGCGCCCCCCTCTCCCTTGGCCCTATATATAGTGGGGGGAGGGAGGGCAGTAATACCTAAGCCCTGGCGCCTCCCTCTCCCTCCCGTGACACACCTTCCTCCTCCCGCAGCGCTTGGCGAAGCCCTGTTGGAATCCCGCGACTTCCACCACCACGCCGTCGTGCTGCTGGATCTCCATCAACCTCTCCTCCCCCCTTGCTGGATCAAGAAGGAGGAGACATCGCTGCTCCGTACATGTGTTGAACGCGGAGGTGCCGTCCGTTCGGCGCTAGGATCATCGGTGATTTGGATCACGACGAGTACGACTCCATCAACCCCGTTCTCTTGAACGCTTCCGCTCGCGATCTACAAGGGTATGTAGATGCACTCCCCTTCCCTTCGTTGCTAGATTACTCCATAGATTGATCTTGGTGATGCGTAGAAAATTTTGAATTTCTGTTACGTTCCCCAACAGTGGCATCATGAGCTAGGTCTATGCGTAGTTTCTATGCACGAGTAGAACACAAAGTAGTTGTGGGCGTAGATGTTGCCAATTCTTCTTTCCGTTACTAGTCTTATCTTGTTTCGGCGGCATTGTGGGATGAAGCGGCCCGGACCGACCTTACACGTACGCTTACGTGAGACAGGTTCCACCGACTGACATGCACTAGTTGCATAAGGTGGCTAGCGGGTGTCTGTCTCTCCCACTTTAGTCGGAACGGATTCGATGAAAAGGGTCCTTATGAAGGGTAAATAGAAATTGGCATATCACGTTGTGGTTTTACGTAGGTAAGAAACGTTCTTGCTAGAAACCTATACAAGCCACGTAAAAACTTGCAACAACAATTAGAGGACGTCTAACTTGTTTTTGCAGCATGTGCTATGTGATGTGATATGGCCAGAAGATGTGATGAATGATATATGTGATGTATGAGATTGATCATATTCTTGTAATAGGAATCACGACTTGCATGTCGATGAGTATGACAACCGGCAGGAGCCATAGGAGTTGTCTTTATTTTTTTGTATGACCTGCGTGTCATTGAGTAACGCCATGTAAATTACTTTACTTTATTGCTAAGCGCGTTAGCCATAGAAGTAGAAGTAATCGTTGGCGTGACAACTTCATGAAGACACAATGATGGAGATCATGATGATGGAGATCATGGTGTCATGCCGGTGACGAAGATGATCATGGTGCCCCGAAGATGGAGATCAAAGGAGCAAAATGATATTGGCCATATCATGTCACTATTTGATTGCATGTGATGTTTATCATGTTATGCATCTTATTTGCTTAGAACGACGGCAGTAAGTAAGATGATCCCTCACTAAAATTTCAAGAGACGTGTTCCCCCTAACTGTGCACCGTTGCGAAGGTTCGTTGTTTCGAAGCACCACGTGATGATCGGGTGTGATAGATTCTAACGTTCGAATACAACGGGTGTTGACGAGCCTAGCATGTACAGACATGGCCTCGGAACACATGCGAAACACTTAGGTTGACTTGATGAGCCTAGCATGTACAGACATGGCCTCGGAACACAAGAGACCGAAAGGTCGAACATGAGTCGTATAGAAGATACGATCAACATGGAGATGTTCACCGATGATGACTAGTCCGTCTCACGTGATGATCGGACACGGCCTAGTTTGACTCGGATCATGTATCACTTAGATGACTAGAGGGATGTCTATCTGAGTGGGAGTTCATAATCAGATGAACTTCATTATCATGAACATAGTCAAAAAGGTCTTTGCAAATTATGTCATAGCTTGCGCTTTAGTTCTACTGGTTAAGATATGTTCCTAGAGAAAATTTAGTTGAAAGTTGATAGTAGCAATTATGCGGACTGGGTCCGTGAACTGAGGATTGTCCTCATTGCTGCACAGAAGGCTTATGTCCTTAATGCACCGCTCGGTGTGCTGAACCTCAGCGTCGTCTGTAGATGTTGCGAAACATCTGACATACACGTTTTGATGACTACGTGATAGTTTAGTGCGTATTGCTAACGGTTTAGAATTGTGGCACCAAAGACGGTTTTGAAACGTCGCAGAACATATGAGATGTTCCGAAGACTGAAATTGGGATTTCAGACTAGTGCCCACGTCAAGAGGTATGACACCTCTGACAAGTTTCTTAAACCTGCAAACTAAGGGAGAAAAGCTCAATCATTGAGCATGTGCTCAGATTGTCTGAGTACCACAATCGCTTGAATCGAGTGGGAGTTAATCTTCCAGATGAGATAGTGATGGTTCTCCATAGTCACTGCCACCAAGCTAGTAGAGCTTCGTGATGAACTATAACATATCAGGGATAGTTATGATGATCCTTGAGCTATTCGCGATGTTTGACACCGCGAGAGTAGAAATCAAGAAGGAGCATCAATTGTTGATGGTTAGTAAAACCACTAGTTTCTAGAAGGGCAAGGGAAAAAGGGATACTTCATGAAACAGAAAATCATTTGCTGCTCTAGTGAAGAATCCCAAGATTGAACCCAAACCCGAGACTAAGTGCTTCTGTAATGAAGGGGAACGGTCACTGAAGCAGTACTACCCTAGAAACTTGGTAGATGAGAAGGCAGGCAAGGTCGACAGAAGTATATTGGATATACGTTATATGAATGTGTACTTTACTAGTACTCCTAGCAGCACCAGGGTATTAGATACCGGTTCGGTTGCTAAGTGTTAGTAACACGAAATAAAAGCTGCGGAATAAATGGAGACTGGCTAAAGGTGAGATGACGATGTGTGTTGGAAGTGTTTCCAAGGTTGATGTGATCAAGCATCGCATGCTCCCTCTACCATCGAGATTTGGTGTTTGCATTGAGCATGATTGGATTATGTTTATCACAATACGGTTATTCATTTAAGGAGAATAATGGTTACTCTGTTTATTTGAATAATACCTTCAATGGTCTTGCACCTAAAATGAATCTCGATCGTAGTGATACACATGTTCGTGCCAAAAGATATAAAATAGTAATGATAGTTCCACATACTTGTGGCACTGCCATTTGAGTCATATTGGTATAGAACGCATGAAGAAGCTCCATGTAGATGGATCTTTGGACTCACTCGTTTTTGAAAAGATTGAGACATGCGAACCATGTCTATTGGTATATACGCATGAAGAAACTCCATGCAGATGGATCATTTGGACTCACTTGATTTTGAATCACTTGAGACATGCAAATCATACCACATGGGCAAGATGACTGAAAAGCCTCGTTTTCAGTAAGATGGAACAAGAGAGCAACTTACTGGAAGTAATACATTTTGATGTATGCAGTCCAATGAGTGCTGAGGCATGCAGTGGATATCGTTATGTTCTTACTTCACAGATGATTTTGAGTAGATGCTGAGTGTATTTACTTGATGAAACACAAGTTTGAATTATTGAAAGGTTCAAGTAATTTCAGAGTGAAGTTGAAGATCGTCGTGACAAGAGGATAAAATGTCTGTGATATGATCATAGAGATGAGTATCTGAGTTACGAGTTCGGCACACAATTAAGACATTGTGGAAAGTGTTTCATAATTAATACCGCCTGGAACACCATAGTGTGATGGTGTGTCAGAACATCATAACTGCACCCTATTGGATATGGTGCATACCATGATGTTTCTTATCGAATTACCACTATCGTTTATGGGTTAGGCATTAGAGACAACCGCATTCACTTTAAATAGGGCACCACGCAATTCCGTTGAGACGACACCGTTTAGAGAAACCTAAGCTGTCGTTTCCTAAAAGTTTGGGGCTGCGATGCTTATGTGAAAAAGTTTCAGGCTGATAAGCTCGAACCCAAAGCGGATAAATGCATCTTCATAGAAAACTCAAAACAGTTGGGTATACCTCCTATTTCAAATCTGGAAGCAAAAGTAATTGCTTTAGAAACGAGTCCTTTCTCGAGGAAAAGTTTCTCTCGAAAGAATTGAGTGGGAGGATGGTGGAGACTTGATAAGGTTATTGAACCGTCACTTCAACTAGTGTGTAGCAGGGCACAGGAAGTTGTTCCTGTGGCACCTGCACCAATTGAAGTGGAAGCTTATGATGGTGATCATGAAACTTCGGATCAAGTCACTACCAAACCTCGTAGGACGACGAGGATGCGTAATACTTCAGAGTAGTACGTGATCCTGTCTTGGAAGTCATGTTTTTGGACAACGATGAACCTATGAGCTATGGAGAAGCGATGGTGGGCCCATATTCCGACAAATGGTTAGAAGCCATGAAATCCGAGATAAATGGATCTTTAAGAAGAAGACAAACGTGGACGGTAAGGTTGCCGTCTATGAAGCTCGACTTGTGGCAAAGAGTATTTTCACAAGTTCAAGGAGTTGACTACGATGAGATTTTCCCATCCGTAGCGATGCTTAAAGTCCGTCGGAATCATGTTAGCATTAGCTGCATTTATGAAATCTGGCAGATGGATGTCAAAAACAAGTTTCCGTAAGGAAAGGTTGTATGTGATACAATCAGAAAGGTTTTGTCGATCCTAAGGATGCTAAAAGGTATGCTAGCTCCAGCGATCCTTCCATGGACTAGAGCAAGCATCTCGGAGTCAGAATATAGGCTTTGATGGAGTGATCAAAGTTTTTGGGTTTATACAAAGTTTGTTAGAAACTTGTATTTACAATAAAGTGAGTGGGAGCGCTACAACATTTCTGATAAGTATATGTGAATGACATATTGTTGATCCGAAATGATGTAGAATTTCTGGAAAGCATAAAGGGTTGTTTGAAAGGAGTTTTTCAAAGGAAGACCTGGATAAAGCTGCTTACATATTGGGCATCAAGATCTATAGAGATAGATCAAGACGCCTGATGATACTTTCAAAGAACGCACACCTTGACATGATTTTGAAAGAGTTCAAAATAGATCAGCAAAGAAGGAGTTCTTGGCTGTGTTACAAGGTGTGAGTATTGAGTAAGACTCAAGACCTGACCACAGCAGAAGAGAGAGAAAGGACGAAGGTCGTCCCCTATGCTTTAGACGTAGGCTCTACAGTATGCTATGCTGTGTAGCGCACATGAAGTGTGCCTTGCCATGAGTTGGTCAAGGGGTACAATAGTGATCCGGGAATGGATCACATGACAGCGGTCGAACTTATCCTTAGTATCTAGTGGACTAAGGAATTTTCTCGATTATGGTGGTGAAAAGGAGTTCGTCGTAAAGGGTTACGTCGATGCGAACTTTGACACTAATCCGGATGACTCTGAGTAGTAAACCGGATTCGTATAGTAGAGCAGTTATTTGAAATGGCTCCAAGTAGCGCGTGGTAGCATCCACAAGATGACATAGATATTCGTAAAGCACACACGGATCTGAAAGGTTCAGACCCGTTGACTAAATAACCTCTCTCACAAGCATAACATGATCAAACCAGAACTCATTGAGTGTTAATCACATAGAGATGTGAACAAGATTGTTGACTCTAGTAAACTCTTTGGATGTTGGTCACATGGTGATGTGACCTGTGAGTGTTAATCACATGGTGATGTGGACTAGATTATTGACTCTAGTGCAAGTGGGAGACTGTTGGAAATATGCCCTAGAGGCAATAATAAATTGGTTATTATTATATTTCCTTGTTCATGATAATCGTTTATTATCCATGCTAGAATTGTATTGATAGGAAACTCAGATACATGTGTGGATACATAGACAACACCATGTCCCTAGTAAGCCTCTAGTTGACTAGCTCGTTGATCAATAGATGGTTACGGTTTCCTGACCATGGACATTGGATGTCGTTGATAACGGGATCACATCATTAGGAGAATGATGTGATGGACGAGACCCAATCCTAAGCCTAGCACAAGATCGTGTAGTTCGTTTGCTTAGAGCTTTTCTAATGTCAAGTATCAGTTCCTTAGACCATGAGATTGTGCAACTCCCGGATACCGTAGGAATGCTTTGGGTGTACCAAACATCACAACGTAACTGGGTGGCTATAAAGGTGCACTACAGGTATCTCCGAAAGTGTCTGTTGGGTTGGCACGAATCGAGACTGGGATTTGTCACTCCGTGTAAACGGAGAGGTATCTCTGGGCCCACTCGGTAGGACATCATCATAATGTGCACAATGTGACCAAGGAGTTGATCACGGGATGATGTGAGTTACGGAACGAGTAAAGAGACTTGCCGGTAACGAGATTGAACAAGGTATCGGGATACCGACGATCGAATCTCGGGCAAGTACCATACCGATTGACAAAGGGAATTGGGTACGGGATTGATTGAATCCTCGACATCGTGGTTCATCCGATGAGATCATCAAGGAGCATGTGGGAGCCAACATGGGTATCCATATCCCGCTGTTGGTTATTGACCGGAGAGTCGTCTCGGTCATGTCTGCATGTCTCCCGAACCCGTAGGGTCTACACACTTAAGGTTCGGTGACGCTAGGGTTATAGAGATATTAGTATGCGGTAACCCAAAAGTTGTTCGGAGTCCCGGATGAGATCCCGGACGTCACGAGGAGTTCCGGAATGGTCCGGAGGTAAAGATTTATATATGGGAAGTCTTATTTTGGTCGCCGGAAAAGTTTCGCACTTTATCGGTATTGTACCGGGAGTGCCGAAAGGGGTCCGGGGGTCCACCAGCCCCGGGGGCCACATGGGCTGTAGGGGGTGCGCCTTGGCCTATATGGGCCAAGGGCACCAGCCCCAAGAGGCCCATGCGCCAAGAGATAAGAAAAAAGGGAGAGTCCTAAAGGGGGAAGGCACCTCCGAGGTGCCTTGGGGAGGAAGGACTCCTCCCTGGCCGCACCCTTCCTTGGAGGAAGGGCCAAGGCTGCGCCCCCCTCTCCCTTGGCCCTATATATAGTGGGGGGAGGGAGGGCAGCAATACCTAAGCCCTGGCGCCTCCCTCTCCCTCCCGTGACACACCTCCCTCCTCCCGCAGCGCTTGGCGAAGCCCTGTTGGAATCCCGCTACTTCCACCACCACGCCGTCGTGCTGCTGGATCTCCATCAACCTCTCCTCCCCCCTTGCTGGATTAAGAAGGAGGAGACGTCGCTGCTCCGTACGTGTGTTGAACGCGGAGGTGCCGTCCGTTCGGCGCTAGGATCATCGGTGATTTGGATCACGACGAGTACGACTCCATCAACCCCGTTCTCTTGAACGCTTCCGCTCGCGATCTACAAGGGTATGTAGATGCACTCCCCTTCCCTTCGTTGCTAGATTACTCCATAGATTGATCTTGGTGATGCGTAGAAAATTTTGAATTTCTGCTACGTTCCCCAACAGTTACAACACTCCACCACTACGAGAGGATCTCGTCCCGAGATCTAGGACTGAAAGAACTCCGGATATTCGGAACGGAGATGGTCCTCGCGTTCCCAGGTGGCTTCCCGGTCGGAATGGTGCGACCACTTCACTTTCAGGAATTTGATTGACTTGTTGCGAGTCTTGCGCTTAGTTTCTTCAAGAATAGCAACGGGGTGCTCATGATAAGACAAATCTTCTTGGAGGTCAATCTCTTCGAAGTTGATAGTGCGCTCAGGCGTCTTGAAGCACTTGCGGAGCTGTGACACGTGGAACACGTCGTGCACGTTCGCGAAGTTGGAAGGAAGCTCAAGTTGATAGGCGAGGTCGCCTCTTTTGCCAATGATCTTGAAAGGACCCACGTATCTAGGGGCAAGCTTCCCTTTGATACCGAAGCGACGAGTGCCTTTCATTGGAGAGACGCGGAGGTAGACATGGTCTCCGATCTCGAAAGCCAAATCACGGTGCTTACTATCATAGTAACTCTTCTATCGCGATTGCGCGGCTTTGAGATTATCACGGATGACTTTACACATTTCTTCAGCTTCAGTGATTAAGTCATTGCCAAGAAGTTGGCGTTCACCAGTCTCTGACCAATTGAGAGGAGTACGGCACTTTCTGCCAAAGAGAATCTCGAATGGGGCCTTGCCCGAACTCGCTTGGAAACTGTTGTTGTAGGAGAATTCAGCATATGGAAGACAATCTTCCCATTTCATGCCAAAGGAAATGACACAAGCCCTGAGCATATCTTCAAGAATTTGATTGACTCGCTCGACTTGGCCACTAGTTTGAGGATGGAAAGCTGTGCTGAAGCGAATGTTTGTGCCCATGGCCTTCTGGAAGGAGTCCCAGAACTTAGAGGTGAATATGCTTCCACGATCAGAAGAAATCAATTATGGAATGCCGTGCAAGGAGACAATTCTGGAGGTGTAGAGCTCTGCCAGCTGAGCTGCTGTGATAGATTCTTTGATTGGAAGGAAATGAGCCACTTTAGAAAGCTTGTCGATGACAACGAAGATAGCATCATTTCCACGCTTGGACTTTGGAAAACCAGTCACGAAGTCCATTTCGATATGATCAAACTTCCATTCTGGGATAGCAAGAGGTTGGAGGAGACCAGCTGGTCGTTGGTGTTCTGCTTTCACTCTTCGATAGACATCACATTCATTCACGAATTGAGCGATCTCTCGCTTCATTCGAGTCCACCAATACGACTGCTTGAGGTCATGATACATCTTCGTACTTCCAGGATGAATTGACAGGAGAGAATTGTGCGCCTCGTTCATTATGACTTTCCTTAGATCACCTTTAGGAACCACAATCCGGTCCTCGAAGAACAAAGTGTCTCTTTCATCAATGCGATAGCACTTGTATTTGGAAAGACCCTTGTCGATACCACGTTTCACCTTCTTCACCATGGCATCAAGGAATTGTGCCTCACGAATTTGATCTTCCAAAGTAGGAGATACTATGAGGTTGGCAAGAAAGCCTTGAGGAACAACTTGGAGATTCAGCTTGCGGAAAGCTTCACAAAGATCCGGTTGGAAAGGCTTGAGAATTAAGCCGTTGCAATAAGCCTTCCTGCTTAAAGCATCTGCAATGACATTAACCTTGCCTGGAGTATATTCAATACTCAGATTGTACTCTTGAATCATTTCGACCCATCGAGTCTGCCTGAGGTTGAGGTTGGGCTGAGTGAAGATGTACTTGAGACTCTTGTGATCAGTGAAAATGTCCACTTGTCTTCCCAACAAGAGATGTCTCCACGTTATTAATGCATGGACAACTGCCGCCAACTCAAGATCGTGAGTGGGGTAGTTCTTCTCGTTGGACTTCAACTGACGAGAGGTATAGGCCACAACTTTCTTCTCTTGCATTAACACAGCACCGAGACCTTGGAGAGAAGCATCACAGAAAACTTCATACGGCTTGGATTCATCCGGAGGAGTTAAGACAGGAGCTGTGACTAGTTTCTCTTTGAGAGTGTTGAAAGCAACATCACACTCAGGAGACCAGACATATTTCACATGCTTCTGAAGGAGGTTGGAAAGAGGCTTTGCAATCTTGGAGAAATTCTCAACGAATCTTCGGCAATAGCTTGCAAGACCAAGAAAACTGCGGAGTTGCTTGACATTCTGAGGAGGTTCCCAATTCACAATTGCGGACACCTTCTCGGGGTTAACAGCGATGCCCTTGGCAGAGATGATGTGACCAAGGAAAAGAACTTCATCGAGCCAAAACTCACATTTGGAGAACTTCGCATAGAATTGATACTCTCTGAGCTTGTCGAGCACCAATCGCAAATGTTTGGCATGATCCTTCTTATTCTTGGAGAAGACCAAGATATCATCGAGATACACCAGGACGAATTCATTGGTATAGGGGTTGAAGATGTAATTCATCATCCGAGAGAACACTGGAGGAGCATTGACAAGGCCGAAAGACACGATAGTATATTCATAAGAACCAAAGCTTGTTCTGAATGCTGTCTTGGGAATATCTTCTTCACGAATGCGAATCTGATGATAACCCATACGAAGGTCAAGCTTCGAGAATACTTTAGCACCTTTGAGTTGCTCGAATAGCTCATTGATGTTGGGAAGTGGATACTTGTTCTTGATTGTCTTCTTGTTCAATGGACGGTAGTCGACACAAAGTCGGTCCGTGCCATCCTTCTTCTTGACAAAAAGAACACCACAACCCCATGGAGAAGAACTCGGTCTGATCAAACCCAGACGCTCTTGTTCATCGAGTTGTTTCTTCAATTCCTTCAGCTCGTTGGGTCCAAGCTTGTATGGACGCTTGCAAACGGGTTCAGTGCCAGGCTCTAGTTCGATAACGAACTCAACTGGGCGATGAGGAGGCATACCCGGAAGCTCTTCTGGAAAGACATCTTGCTACTCGCAAACGAATGGAATTTGAGAGGTGGCATTCAATTCGCCCTTCTCATTGAGAGAAAAAAACCGAATGGTTTCATCACGAGCGGCATAAATAATGATATCCTCAGAAGAATGTGTCAATTGAATTTCCCTGGCAGCACAATCAAGTTGAGCCTTGTGCTTAGAAAGCCAGTCCATCCCGAGAATAAGATCAATATCCGAGTCACCAAGAACAACTGGAGAAGACTGAAATTCATAGTCGCCCATCTTAATGGAAACATCGGGAGCAACCAAACTAGAAGACAAAAGCTTTCCCGGAGAAACAACTTGCATAACTTTGGATAAAATCTCTGTGTCAACATTGTGCTTCGATGCAAATGGGTATGACAAGAAAGAATGCGATGCACCAGTATCAAACAGAACTTTTGCAGGAATATCATTAACAGGAAGATTACCCATTATCACATCAGTAGATTCCTCTGCTTGAGCTGCATTCATCATGTTCACCTTTGCAGACTTTGGATTATGCTTGACCACTGCATTGCTGGAAGATCTGACAGGAGGAGGAGGCAGGCCCCTTTGGTTGAAGCACTTGTTAGCATAGTGACCTTTCTGCTGACATTTGTTGCAAGTCACCTCTGAGAGTGGACGGTGATAAAGAGCATTGGACTTTGGAGCTTGATTCTGAGACTTGTTCTGATAGCCAGAGTTGGAAGAGTTGGAAGAACCATGGCCACCTTTGTTCTTCTGCTGATAAGGCTGACGAAACGGAGGAGGAGGAGGCAACCAGAACTTCTGTTGCTTAGCTGTCACAAGTGAGGAAGAAGAAGACTGAACTGCGTCCCTGACTCTTTTCTTAGAAGCCTCACACTTGAGCTGAGCAGCCTCTTGCTTCAGTGCCATATTATAGAATTGATCAAACTGAGTAGGCTCAACAAGAACGAGAGCTAACTGCAGATCCTCTTTAAGGCCACCTCTGAAGTGGTAGATCATGCTCTTTTCATCAGGAACGTCTTGTTTAGCGAAGCCAGCAAGTTTCTGAAACTGGATGTTGTATTGATACACAGACATGTTGCCTTGCTTGAGATTGCGGAACTCCTCACGCTTGCTCTCAACAACACTTTGTGGAATGTGGTGCGCTTTGATGTCCCGACAGAAGTCAGTCCAAGTGATCACACGACCTCCTCTGGAATCTTTGTATTGTTGAAACCAATCAGCAGCTTGGTCCTTGAGCTGGAAAGAAGCGAACTTGACATAGTCCTCAGGCCTGACATTGCTACATTCAAAATGCTTGTTGATGTCCACGAGCCAATCATCGGCATCCGTGGCCTCGGCACAGTAGCTGAAAGACTTGGGCTGATTTGCGAGAAACTGGTTGAGAGTAGCAAAGTGAAACTGATTGTTGCCTTGACTTTATTGCCTTGATTGTCTTGCCCTTGAGTACGTTCTTGCAAGAGTTGCAGAATCATCTGAGCATTGGCGTTGGTGGCTGCCATGATAGCTTGCCATGCCTCCGGAGGTGGAGGTGGTGGCGGAGGGTTCGCTTGACTCCCTTCATTGCGATCCGGATTCTGACGCGTTGGCGGAGCCATCCTGAAGAGGGTGACATCCGTTAGCATCTTGATAGACAAATAGATAAGTAGAATCAATGGATAGAA
Organism: Triticum aestivum; assembly: GCF_018294505.1. Lineage (NCBI taxonomy): Eukaryota > Viridiplantae > Streptophyta > Magnoliopsida > Poales > Poaceae > Triticum > Triticum aestivum. Next base: position 460,618,449 of record NC_057799.1, read on the forward strand.
ATTGCAACATATAGTCCTCACAATAAACATTCGAACGAAGATGAACGAATGAATTCCGTAGTAAATCATCACACTTCCATAAGTTGAGAAGCCACTTAGAAAAGATATGGAATCAACATATGACTTCGAAGCAACTCGAATACCACAATACAAAACAAAACAAAGTATTGGCTTGCAGAATAAGCCGGAACACACATATGATAGAGATTTCGTCCGAAGTTTTCGTGGTGGGGCCCACACGGGCTCAATCGTACAGCACCATCATGTACAAGGCTGTGCACATGACATACGAAGCGTCCCCGAGTCGGCATAGCCATGGACTAAGACACTACGAGACCACTGTAAAATCAACCGTATACAGGCGGACCACTAGACGTCGAACCCCAATCTCATATCATGCATCTGTCGGAAAGATATCCTAAGGCTACTTGAATTCCCACTTATAAACTCCCGAAACTTTCCGATTATGCAATCTGGTGTTGGGGATACAGGGGACACAAAATATATCACCCAAACTAGCAATCCCTAGATCCAGCTGTATCCATCCGTCAACACATAACCAAGAAACCTTCGGAAATCGGTTACCTCAACCTTCGAAAAACATCCGTTATACAAGTTATGGCAATACTCCCAAACTCCCGCCCCAGTACTGGGTGGCGTCGAGGTGATCTCACCAACAACTGCATAAAAGAGATTTCGATATCGGCGAAACTCAGGTATTCCAGAACTGCAACGATAAAATTGTGACGACAACACCTCGGAGCTCAACTCCCCGGGACACTGCCACAACCCCTAAATGTCAGGAGGCAACAAGAACAATGTTCTCGTCACAAAACCATCGGAACGATTCCAAGATACCCGCGTGATCCTAAATTTTTTTTTAGTGAAATTTGAGGAGAGAATAGTCAAAACTTCTACGTCAGGAGACCTCACCAGAGCGACGAAGGGACTGAGGAGTAAAAAGAATCTTACTCTCCGATATATATAATCCTAAGACTCAAAACATTTTTGTTCTAGACTCAACAACGCCAGCGATTCGATCAAGCAGGGGGCTCCTAAGTCGGGGATGGCTCTGATTACCAACTTGTAACGCCCACGATGCGGCTATATCTCCCACGTGTCGAGGCACAACTTAGAGGCATAACCGCATAGTGGTTTTGTCGCAAGAAGGGTCATCTTCACACAATCCCATGTAATGAACAAGAATGGGATAAAGAGTTGGCTTACAATCGCCACTTCACACAATCCATGAATATAATTCATACATCATCCAAAATACAAACATATATAGACCGACTACGGTCAAGAACCAGATGAAAATAAGATAACCCCAAATGCTAGATCCCCGATCGTCCCAACTGGGCTCCACTACTGATCATCAGGAAAAGACACATAGTAACGACCACGTTCCTCATCGAACTCCCACTTGAGATTGACCCCATCATCTGCACTGGCATCGTCGGCACCTGCAACTGTTTTGGTAGAATCTGTGAGTCACGAGGACTCAGCAATCTCACACCCGCGAGATCAAGACTATTTAAGCTTATAGGAAAGGGATGGTGTAGTGAGGTGGAGCTGCAGCGGCAAAAGCATATATGGTGGCTAACATACGCAAGAGAGAGCGAGAAGAGAAGCAACGGAACGGTCGTCATCTAGCAAAGACCAAGAAGTGATCCTGAACTCCTACTTACGTCATACATAACTCAGACCGTGTTCACTTCCCGGACTACGCCGCGAAGAGACCATCACGGCTACACACGCAGTTGATGTATTATAATTGGGTCAAGTGACAAGTTCTCTACAACCGGACATTAACAAATTCCCATCTGCCTCATAACCGCGGGCACGGCTTTCGAAAGATAATACCCTGCAGGGGTGTCCCAACTTAGCCCATCATAAGCTCTCACGGTCAACGAAGGATAAACCTTCTCCAGGAAAGACCCGATCAGTCTCGGAATCCCGGTTTACAAGACATTTCGACAATGGTAAAACAAGACCAGCAAAGCCGCCCGAATGTGCCGACAAATCCCGATAGGAGCTGCACATATCTCTTTCTCAGGGCACACCGGATTGTCCAAGCTTCCGATAGGCCAGCCCAGAGTTGCCCCTGGTAGCCATCGGCGACTGACAGTTTGGACCAATACTCAGAGGAGCACTGGCCCGGGGGTTTAAAATAAAGATGACCCTCGGGCTCGCGAAAACCCGGGGGAAAAAGGCTTAGGCGGCAAATGGTAAAACCAAAGATGGGCCTTGCTGGAGGAGTTTTATTCAAGGAGAACTGTCAAGGGGGTCCCATAAATCACCCGACCGCGTAAGGAACGCAAACTCAAGGAACATAATCCCGGTATAACAGTAACTAGGGCGGCAAGAGTGGAACAAAACACCAGGCATAAGGCCGAGACTTCCACCCTTTACCAAATATATATAGATGCATTAATTATATAAGAGATATTGTGATATCCCAACATATCCATGTTCCAACATGGAACAAACTTCAACTTCACCTGCAACTAGCAACGCTATAAGAGGGGCTGAGCAAAAGCGGTAACTTAGCCAAACAACGGTTTGCTAGGAAAGGATGGTTAGAGGCTGACATGGCAAAATGGGGGACATGATATAGCAAGTGATAGGTAGCGGAGCATGGTAATAGAGCGAACAACTAGCAAAGCAAAGATAGAAGTGATTTCGAGGGGTGGTCATCTTGCCTGCAAGGTTCTCAGAGTTGTTGAAAGCTTGATCCTCGTAAGCGTACTCAACAGGTTCCTCGTTCTCGAACTCGTCTCCCGGCTCTACCCAAGACAAGAACACAAACAAACGGAACCACAATCAACAACGAGAAATGCACAAGCAACATGGTGCAAAACATGTATGGTATGCAAGATATGATATGCGATGCATATGCGTGCTCCGGAAGGAAAATGATGAACAAGGCAGTAACTTGGCAAACCAAGCATGCCACTGGAAAGATGAGATGATTTCGGTCGAAATCGATATAAAGATCACCGGAAACGGATGCACGCTTTGCAAATGGCAAGCAAAACAAGAATGACACGAATCTGCGATTAACAGCATGATAGCACTTAAAATGCAACAAGCAACAATGCTACAGCACTCCAACATAGCAAAAAAGCACATAGCAGTAATCTACAAGAGATTCTTGACAAAATATGAACACTGAGCTATGGCTAGTTCACAACATATCAAGCTCAAACAAGCATGGCAAAAGTGTAAAAGATAACAGGATCACAGACTTGGCGAAAAACTGGACATGGCAGAAAACAGCATCAGGTAGCAATGTTCAGAGCATGAAATCAACATGCTACAGGAACTTCACATAGCAAAACAAGGCATGCCAGTGTTCTACTAAAAGCACATGACAAAAGTCCCTTACTGACCATAAGCCAAAAAGGACCAGAAGATATGATGGCAAGCATGTAAACATAGCAAGTTTCATTAACAGGTTTCAGACTTAGCAGAAAACAGAGCATGGCAGAAATAATAATATGTAGGCCTCTTTGTGAGCTTGATGCACTCTGTACAGAGCAACGCATGACAAACCAAGCACACCTACAGCAAGATGGCATGTTTATGAAGCTATTCATGGCAAGAACAATTGCATAGCATGTATGGATCAACTACAATAAGCTTGGCAAATTTGCATATCATGTTAAGAATCTGCCAGAAATATTTTATAGCAAAACTAGAGCAAGATTGAGTTATGCTATGGCACTCCATAATTGCAAACAATTGCAGCAATGGATCAATTACAACAATAGCTACAAAACATCCTTACTGAACATCTCCAAAATATGCATGGATCTCTCTGTAGCATCAAGTTTACATGGCAACAAAAGAACAGCAGACAAAGACTTGGAGAAATCACTGTCCCTGAAATCAGAAATATTACGGGGCCTACTTTGCATGCTTGTGCTAGTCACCACAGAGATCAAAAAAATACATGGCATACACCCTTGGAAATATGGCATGGCATACTTCAAAACACATGTAGAGCTCATGCCCATAAGATGCACAGATTTAAAGATGCAAAAATGACAAATCTCCAAGTTCTGATAAGATCCAGCAGATAACAGCAACTAGCCCTCTTCCAACAGAGATTTGGGCATCAAGATGACCTCTAGTGAACATGGTGCAATTGAACACAATGTAGAGCATCACGAGACAAACAATTTGACATATTACACGCGCGAATCGGAGCTACATGCAAGGAGTTATGCAACTATGAACAAAGGTATATGCTGTGAAAATTTCAGGACTTTGAAAATTAGAGGGGGCTCGGGGTAAAAGTCAACCGTACGGGCTCCGGATCTGGATCGAGCTTGGCGAGCTCGTGCTCGCCCTCGTCGGCGGCGATGGAGGGAAGGCGAGGCGGCGGCCAGAGGAGAGGAGGAGGGAGGCCGGAGGGGCGCGGTCGGCGGAGAGGAGGCTGGTTGCCGGCGGGCGGTGGCGGGTCCGGCCGGCGGCGGG
>NC_057799.1:460623101-460623876 GCF_018294505.1 Triticum aestivum
CCCGTGCGGGGGCGCAGCGACGGCGTGGGCCGGGAGGGCCGCGGGCGGGCCTTGGCGGCGGCGGCGTACGGAAACGTGACACGTGGCGGCGGCGCGGAGGTGGACGCGTCCGGCTCCGCCCGGACGTGTCCGGCGACGGAGAGGGACGAGGGTTCGGGTTGGACTGCGTTCGTTTTTCGGGAGGGTCACATATTTATAGGTAGAGGGAGCTAGTAGAGTCCAAATGAGGTGCGGTTTTCGCTCACACGATCGTGATCGAACGACCTAGAGCATGGGGAGAGTTTGGTGGGTTTTGGGATAGTTTTTGAGGGTGGTTTTGCTGGACACTCAAATGGACATGACGGATGCCCGGTTAACCGTTGGAGTACCAAACGACCTCCAAATGAAACGAAACTTGACCGGTGGTCTCCGGGTGGTATATTAAGGCCACTTGTAACACCCCGCATGTAACTTGCCATATTTGTAACTCCGACTCTTGCCATTTTCGGCTATGTGTTATGTTTTTCCCTCCGTTGTCGGGTTTTGTATTTTTTCATGTCATGCATTTTCATATCATGTCATCATGTGCATTGCATTCGCATACGTGTTCGTCACATGCATCCGAGCTTTTTCCCCGTTGTCCGTTTTCCAATCCGGCGCTCCTATCTCCTCCGATGCACCCCTCTTGTTTTCTTTCGTGTGCATGTGTCAAACTTTCTCGAAATGGACCGAGGCTTGTCAAGTGGTCTTAATATACCACCCGAAGACTACCGGTCAAGTTTCGTTCCATTCGAAG
>NC_057799.1:460624071-460649880 GCF_018294505.1 Triticum aestivum
CGCGCCACCGCCGGCCCCGCCGGCCATCTCCTCCTCCTCCGGCAAGCTCCGGCCACCGGAGCCCCGAGCCCGAGCCCGAAGCCCCATCGATCTCCCCGATCCAGATCTCTGTGTACGTACGCGTTGACTTTCCCTCGACCCCAAATATTCTCTAAGTCTGGAATTTTTATCAGCATGTGCCTCTGTTTCCGATGCCATAACTTCTTGCATGTAGCTCCGATTCGCGCGTGTAATATGTCGAATTGTTCGTTTCGTGATGCTCTTCACTTTGTTAAATTGCACCATGTTCATTAAAAGTCATCTTGATGCCCAAATCTTCGTTGGAAGAGGGCTAGTTCCTGTTAATCTCTGGTTCTTATCAGAACTTGGAGATTTGTCATTTTCGTATCATTAAATCTGTGCATCTTTTGAGCATGAGCTCTACATGTGTTTTGAAGTATGCCATGCCGTCTTTCCATTTGTATAGTCCATGTATTTTTGTGATCTCTGTGGTGACTAGCACAAGCATGCAAAGTAGGCTCCGTAATATTTCTGATTTCAGGGACTTAGTGATTTCTCTAAGTCCTTGTCTGCTGTAATTTTGTTGCCATGTAAACTTGATGCTACAGAGAGATCCATGCATATTTTGGAGATGTTCATTAAGGATTTTTTGTAGATATAGTTGTAATGGATCCATTCCTGCAATTGTTTGCAATTATGGAGTGCCATAGCATGACTCAATCTAGCTCTACTTTTGCTATAAAATATTTCTGGCAGATTCTTAACCTGATTTGCAATCTTGCCAAGTTTATTGTAGTTGATCCATACATGCTATATAATTGTTCTTGCTATGGTTAGCTTCATAAACATGCCATCTTACTGTAGGTATACTTGGTTTGTCATGCATTGCTCTGTAGTGAGTGCATCGAGCTCACAAAGAGGCCTACATATTATTATTTTTGCCATGCTCTGTTTTCTGCTAAGTCTGAAACCTGATAACGAAACTTGCTATGTTTACATGCTTGCTATCATATCTTCTGGTCCTTTTTGGCTTTTGGTCAGTAAGGGAATTTTGTCATGTGCATTTAGGCAAACACTACCATGCCTTGTTTTGCTATGTTAAGTTCCTGTAGCATGTTGATTTCGTGCTCTGAACATTGCTACCTGATGCTGTTTTCTGCCATGTCCAGTTTTTCACTAAGTCTGTGATCCTGTAATCTTTTGCACTTTTGCCATGCTTGTTTGAGCTTGATATGTTGTGAACTAGCCGTAGCTCAGTGTTCATCTTTTGTCAAGCATCTCCTCTAGATTACTTCCATGTGCTTTGTTGCTATGTTGGGGTGCTGTAGCATTGTTGTTTGTTGCATTTTAAGTGCTATCTTGCTGTTAATCGCAGATTCGTGTCATTCTTGTTTTGCTTGCCTTTTGCAAACCGTGCATCCGATTCCGGTGATCTTTATATCGATTTCGACCGAAATCATCTCACCTTTCCAGTGGCATGCTTGGTTTGCCAAGTTACTGCGATGTTCATCTTTTTCCCTCCGGAGCACGCATATGCATCTCATATCATATCTTGCATATCATACATGTTTTGCATCATGTTGCTTGCGTATTTCTCGTTGTTGATTGTGGTTCCATTTGTTTGTGTTCTTGTCTTGGGTAGAGCCGGGAGACGAGTTCGTGAACGAGGAACCTGTCGAGTACGCTTACGAGGATCAAGCTTTCGACAACTCTGAGAACCTTGCAGGCAAGATGACCACCCCTCGAAATCACTTCTATCTTTGCTATGCTAGTTGTTCGCTCTATTGCCATGCTCGCTACCTATCACTTGCTATATCATGTCTCCCATTTTAGCCATGTCAGCCCTAACCATCCTTTCCTAGCAAACCGTTGTTTGGCTATGTTACCGCTTTTGCTCAGCCCTTCTTATAGCGTTGCTAGTTGCAGGTGAAGTTGAAGTTTGTTCCATGTCGGAACATGGATATGTTGGGATATCACAATATCTCTTATTTAATTAACGCATCTATATATTTTGGTAAAGGGTGGAAGGCTCGGCCTTATGCCTGGTGTTTTGTTCCACTCTTGCCGCCCTAGGTACTGTCATACCGGGATTATGTTCCTTGAGTTTGCGTTCCTTACACGGTCGGGTGATTTATGGGACCCCCTTGACAGTTCGCCTTGAATAAAACTCCTCCAGCAAGGCCCAACTTTGGTTTCACCATTCGCCGCCTAAGCCTTTTTCCCCCGGGTTTTCGCGAGCCCGAGGGTCATCTTATTTTAACCCCCGGACCAGGGTCTATGCCAACCCGACGTCTTGCCCATCCGGTGTGCCCTGAGAACGAGATATGTGCAGCTCCTATCAGGATTTGTCGGCCCATTCGGGCGACTTTGCTGGTCTTGTTTTACCATTGTCGAGATGTCTTGTAAACCGGGATTCCGAGACTGATCGGGTCTTTCCGGGAGAAGGTTTATCCTTCGTTGACCGTGAGAGCTTATGATGGGCTAAGTTGGGACACCCCTGCAGGGTATTATCTTTCGAAAGCCGTGCCCGCGGTTATGAGGCAGATGGGAGTTAGTTAATGTCCGGTTGTAGATAACTTGTCACTTGACCCAATTAAAATACATCAACTGCGTGTGTAGCCGTGATGGTCCCTTCTCGGCGGAGTCCGGGAAGTGAACACGGTCTGAGTTATGTATGACGTAAGTAGGTGTTCAGGACCTCTTCTTGGTCATTGCTATATGACCTCCGTTCCGTTGCTTCTCTTCTCGCTCTCATTTGCGCAAGTTAGCCACCATATATGCTTTTGCCGCTGCAGCTCCACCTCTTTGCACCTCCCTTTCCTACAAGCTTAAATAGTCTTTATCTCGCGGGTGTGAGATTGCTGAGTCCCCGTGACTCACAGATTCTACCAAAACAGTTGCAGGTGCCGACGATGCCAGTGCAGATGATGGCGTCGATCTCAAGTGGGAGTTCGACGAGGAACGTGGTCGTTACTATGTGTCTTTTCCTGATGATCAGTAGTGGAGCCCAGTTGGGACGATCGGGGATCTAGCATTTGGGGTTGTCTTATTTTCATCTGGATTTTGACCGTAGTCGGTCTTTATGCTTGTATTTTGGATGATGTATGAATAATTTATGTATTGTGTGAAGTGGCGATTGTAAGCCAACTCTTTATCCCATTCTTGTTCATTACATGGGATTGTGTGAAGATGACCCTTCTTGCGACAAAACCACTATGCGGTTATGCCTCTAAGTCGTGCCTCGACACGTGGGAGATATAGCCGCATCGTGGGCGTTACACCACTTGACAAGCCTCGGTCCATTCCGAGAAAGTTTGACACCCGCACACGAAAGAAAACAAGAGGGATGCGCCGGAGGAGATAGGAGCGCTGGATTGCAAAATGGGCAACGGGGAAAATGCTCGGATGCAAGAGACGAACACGTATGCAAATGCAATGCACATGATGACATGATATGAAATGCATGACAAAACAAAATACAAAACGAAAGACAAAACCCGACCACGGAGGAAATAACATAGCACATAGCCGAAAATGGCAAGAGTCGGAGTTACAAATATGGCAAGTTACATCCGGGGTGTTACAGCTCGAGCGTTGGCATGGCTCGTCGGAGAAGAAAACGAAGGGGGCCAGAGGTCCAGTGGGAAGACGACGTCGAGGGGGGCTACTGGACATTAATGGCGAGGCCAGAGGCGGTCGGGGCAGCGATGCCGACGACCATAGTGGCTAGACCACCGTTTTGGCTGGTTACACGCGTGGTCACCACTGGCATGGCACGCTCTGGGGTTTTAACTGATGTAAATTCATGTCTACCGCGTAGTCCTTCCAGCGTGGAGTGTTACCATGGTGAAAGATCGGGCAGAGACAAATGGAGATGAGTGAAACAAGCTCCACAAGTTTGCGGTTGCAAACTTGGCAACATCCTAGAGATTAAACCAGAGAGGGTAAATGGTAAACTTGATGTCCGGGAGGCTTGGGGTAGAAAGGACTACGGTCCTGGGAGTTTTGAGGTAAAATGGACAACTATTTACCATAGTTGCTGTACAACCACCAAAACTGACCCAGAAACTTAATCATGATGAAACACTCACTAGGAGTGATGGATTGGGCTATAACTTGGCAAATCCTGATGATTTGAACATACCATGATGCTGTAAAAAGTTCATACCAAATGGACTCACCAAAATGGTTCTTCCTTCACATCTATCATTTCTGTCCAAAAACTTCAGAAAAATCCTCAGGGCAATTGGTCAAGTGAAATGAGCCACAATCTTGTGGAGATAGGTTATATGAGTAGGAGAAGGCCTCGAACAATTATCAGCCATAATGGAGCAAGATAAAATACACTTGCTTCACAAACTGAAAATTTGGACAGAAAACAAGAATTGCTCCTGTGCTCACATAGTTCAATGAAATGAACTGAATTTGGGTGGAGGATAATGATTTGAGATACTTGAGAGGATGGAAAAGTTTCATCCCATTTGGAAACACTATGAAGGTACTTCCTTCACAAACTTGTGTTCTGGTCAGAAACTTTGAAAAATTGCATAGGGAGCTAGGATGAATGGATTGAGCTCATATTTGGTATCCATGTGTTATTTAACAATGTTAAACACCCTGCAAATTGCAGCTCAATTGGACTTAGAAATAAAGCACTTCCTTTGCAAAATTTCAGAGAAGGCAGAAACTTGCATTGGATCATGTGCCAAATTTTGAACTGTGGAATCATGATATTAGGATGGAACTAGTGATTATATAGCAAGTACAGGCTCCACAATTTATGTGGGAATTTTCTCTGCTATAAAAATAGTAGTTCCTTTGGAAATTGGCAGAAATGCAATATTGGCATGAAATAGTAAAAGGCAATTTTCCTTATTTAATTATGGCCAATATACTTGCCAGAGCTTGGATTAGGCATAAGCATCAACTCCACCAATTCTCATGAATTTAGGAGATGACTAGATATGCCTTTGGATTTTATTCCTCAGAAAGGCAAGAAAAGGAATAAATCATAATTCAAAAATATTGCATTGGACTTAGCAATATTTTTGCATATCCAAGATTAAGAAAGATAGGATGATCTCTGGGATCAATTGGGAGGATCAACAGAACAAGGAAAATGGTGGCTCCTTTGTAATCACAAGGGCATATCCAAATTCCAAAAATTTGGAATTAGGGTTTAAGAGGAATTGAGCTGATGCAAATGAGGTCTTGCCCACTGAAAAAGACATGAGCAGGATTTTGAAAGGTTGGAAATGAGAAAATTTTCTCAGGGTCATCCAGCAAACTCAGGAGATAATTTTGAAAATGAGTGCCAGGAGAGAATAACAGCACAAAAATTGATAACCCAATTTTGGGGCTGTTACAACTCTTCCCCCTTAAAAAGAAATCTCGTCCTCGAGATTCCTAGGGTTACAGCACAAACGAAAGAATAACAACTCCGGAGAAAAACCTCGGGGTTAATTTTTAACCCTTTGGTTAAATTCAAACGAGTTGGGGGCACCGAGAAAAAAATTCGCGGATTCCTCCACGGAACGTAGGTGTCGAGGTAGAATCAAGGGTGAAACCTGTATCGGGGTAGATGTACTGGATCGAGTGAAATAAAGTTGGCAGTGTTCCTTCGAATGCTGGCCCAAACTGGGCGATGTCCGGCGCCCCCTGGGCAACCAGGGTCTATGCCAACCCGACGTCTTGCCCATCCGGTGTGCCCTGAGAACGAGATATGTGCAGCTCCTATCAGGATTTGTCGGCACATTCGGGCGGCTTTGCTGGTCTTGTTTTACCATTGTCGAGATGTCTTGTAAACCGGGATTCCGAGACTGATCGGGTCTTTCCGGGAGAAGGTTTATCCTTCGTTGACCGTGAGAGCTTATGATGGGCTAAGTTGGGACACCCCTGCAGGGTATTATCTTTCGTAAGCCGTGTCCGCGGTTATGAGGCAGATGGGAGTTAGTTAATGTCCGGTTGTAGATAACTTGTCACTTGACCCAATTAAAATACATCAACTGCGTGTGTAGCCGTGATGGTCCCTTCTCGGCGGAGTCCGGGAAGTGAACACGGTCTGAGTTATGTATGACGTAAGTAGGTGTTCAGGACCTCTTCTTGGTCATTGCTAGATGACGTCCGTTCCGTTGCTTCTCTTCTCGCTCTCATTTGCGCAAGTTAGCCACCATATATGCTTTTGCCGCTGCAGCTCCACCTCTTTGCACCTCCCTTTCCTACAAGCTTAAATAGTCTTTATCTCGCGGGTGTGAGATTGCTGAGTCCCCGTGACTCACAGATTCTACCAAAACAGTTGCAGGTGCCGACGATGCCAGTGCAGATGATGGCGTCGATCTCAAGTGGGAGTTCGACGAGGAACGTGGTCGTTACTATGTGTCTTTTCCTGATGATCAGTAGTGGAGCCCAGTTGGGACGATCGGGGATCTAGCATTTGGGGTTGTCTTATTTTCATCTGGATTTTGACCGTAGTCGGTCTTTATGCTTGTATTTTGGATGATGTATGAATAATTTATGTATTGTGTGAAGTGGCGATTGTAAGCCAACTCTCTATCCCATTCTTGTTCATTACATGGGATTGTGTGAAGATGACCCTTCTTGCGACAAAACCACTATGCGGTTATGCCTCTAAGTCGTGCCTCGACACATGGGAGATATAGCCGCATCGTGGGCGTTACAAGTTGGTAATCAGAGCCATCCCCGACTTAGGAGCCCCCTGCTTGATCGAATCGCTGGCGTTGTTGAGTCTAGAACAAAAAATGTTTTGAGTCTTAGGATTATATATATCGGAGAGTAGGATTCTTTTTACTCCTCAGTCCCTTCGTCGCTCTGGTGAGGTCTCCTGACGTAGAAGTTTTGACTATTCTCTCCTCAAATTTCACTAAAAAAAATTTAGGATCACGCGGGTATATTGGAATCGTTCCGATCGATTTGTGACGAGAACATTGTTCTTGGTGCTTCCTGTCATTTAGGGGTTGTGGCAGTGTCCCGGGGAGTTGAGCTCCAGGGTGTTGTCGTCACAATTTTATCGTTGCAGTTCTGGAATACCTGAGTTTCGCCGACATCGAAATCTCTTTTATGCAGTTGTTGGTGAGATCACCTCGACGCCACCCAGTACTGGGGCGGGAGTTCGGGAGTATTGCCATAACTTGTATAACGGATGTTTTTCGAAGGTTGAGGTAAACGATTTCCGAAGGTTTCTTGGTTATGTGTTGACGGATGGATACAGCTGGATCTAGGGATTGCTAGTTTGGGTGATATATTTTGTGTCCCCTGTATCCCCTACACCAGATTGCATAACCAGAAAGTTTCGGGAGTTTATAAGTGGGAATTCAAGTAGCCTTAGGATATCTTTCCGACAGACGCATAATATGAGATTGGGGTTCGACGTCTAGTGGTCCGCCTTTCCACGGTTGATTTTACAGTGGTCTCGTTGTGTCTTAAAGAGTCCATGGCTTTGCCGACTCGGGGACGTTTCGTATGTCATGTGCACAGCCTTGTACATGATGGTGCTGTACGATTGAGCCCGTGTGGGCCCCACCACGAAAACTTCGGACGAAATATCTATCATATGTTTGTTCTGGCTTATTCTGCAAGCCAATACTTTGTTTTATTTTGTATTGTGGTATTCGAGTTCCTTCGAATTCATTTGTTCATTCCATATCCTTTTTCAAGTGGCTTCTCAACTTATGGAAGTGTGATGATTTACTACGGAATTCATTCGTTCATCTTCGTTCGAATGTTTATTGTGAAGACTATATGTTGCAATTTCTATCCGTTGATTCTACTTATCTATTTGTCTATCAAGATGCTAACGGATGTCACCCTCTTCAGGATGGCTCCGCCAACGCGTCAGAATCCGGATCGCAATGAAGGGAGTCAAGCGAACCCTCCGCCACCACCTCCACCTCCGGAGGCATGGCAAGGAATCATGGCAGCCACCAACGCCAATGCTCAGATGATTCTGCAACTCTTGCAAGAACGTAATCAAGGGCAAGGCAATCAAGGCAATCAAGGTCAAGGCAACAATCAGTTTCACTTTGCCACTCTCAACCAGTTTCTCGCAAATCAGCCCAAGTCTTTCAGCTACTGTGCCGAGGCCACGGATGCCAATGATTGGCTCGTGGACATCAACAAGCATTTTGAATGTAGCAATGTCAGGCCTGAGGACTATGTCAAGTTCGCTTCTTTCCAGCTCAAGGACCAAGCTGCTGATTGGTTTCAACAATACAAAGATTCCAGAGGAGGTCGTGTGATCACTTGGACCGACTTCTGTCAGGACTTCAAAGCGCACCATATTCCACGAAGTGTTGTTGAGAGCAAGCGTGAGGAGTTCCGCAATCTCAAGCAAGGCAACATGTCTGTGTATCAATACAACATTCAGTTTCAGAAACTTGCTCGCTTCGCTAAACAAGACGTTCCTGATGAGAGAGCATGATCTATCACTTCAGAGGTGGCCTTAAAGAGGATCTGCAGTTAGCTCTCGTTCTTGTTGAGCCTACTCAGTTTGATCAATTCTACAATATGGCACTGAAGCAAGAGGCTGCTCAGCTCAAGTGTGAGGCTTCTAAGAAAAGAGTCAGAGACGCAGTTCAGTCTTCTTCTTCCTCACTTGTGACAGCTAAGCAACAGAAGTTCTGGTTGCCTCCTCCTCCTCCGTTTCGTCAGCCTTACCAGCAGAAGAACAAAGGTGGCCATGGTTCTTCCAACTCTTCCAACTCTGGCTATCAGAACAAGTCTCAGAATCAAGCTCCAAAGTCCAATGCTCCTTATCACCGTCCACTCTCAGAGGTGACTTGCAACAAATGTCAGCAGAAAGGTCACTATGCTAACAAGTACTTCAACCAGAGGCGTCTTCCTCCTCCTCCTCCTGTCAGATCTTCCAGCAATGCAGTGGTCAAGCATAATCCAAAGTCTGCAAAGGTGAACATGATGAATGCAGCTCAAGCGGAGGAATCTACTGATGTGATAATGGGTAATCTTCCTGTTAATGATATTCCTGCAAAAGTTCTTTTTGATACTGGTGCATCTATTTCTTTCATATCAAGACCTTTTGCATCCATGAACAATTTGCATACTATTGATCTGCCTAAGCCGATAGCGGTTTCCTCTCCGGGATTATTCATGAATACCAAAATGATGGCTCCCGATGTTTCCATCAAGATGGGCAATTATGAATTCCAGTCTTCTCCAATGGTCCTTGGTGACTCGGATATTGATCTTATTCTCGGGATGGACTGGCTTTCTAAGCACAAGGCTCAACTTGATTGTGCTGCCTGGGAAATTCAATTGACACACTCGTCTGAGGATGTGATTATTTTTGCTGCTCGTTGTCGTGGAATTGTCACGGCAGATGTCCTCGGGTTAGGACTTAGTCGTGGAGCCATCGCAATTGGGAAGCTTGAAGGGGTTAAGTGGGACAAGGAACACGAGGGTTTATACTGGTTCGGCCCCTTACGGTGAAGGTAAAAGCCTACGTCCAGTTGAGGTGGTATTAATCTGGGTTTCGATAACCAGGGAGCTAAACAGCAATGCCCGGCTCTCGATCAGATTGTTGTCGCCCCTAAACCGCTGCCGGGTCGTCCCTTTATATAGGGAGGTTGACACCCAGCGGCCCTTAGAGTCCCGGCCGGCTCATAAGAGTGTCCGGCTCGGACTCTAAACAATACTTGCCTTATACTACAAGTTCTCCTATAACAATAAAGATTGTACTACGGGCTTTAAGCCATATCCGGGTCTCAGCCCATCTCTGGCCCATTATCTTGGAACTTGGCTCCGGGCTTCTGGCAATGACCCTACGAGTAACCCGGCCCTCCTGGCGGGTGACTCCAAGGTCTATATCCTCAACATTAGGCCCCAGATTGACTTGAGCCGGCTCGTGTCAATCTTCAAACCTGCCGACAGAAAAAATCTCCGGCTTACCGTTCGTGTGAAGGCCATAACCCAGTGTGACGTCATTCTCCGGACTCCGGATAATCCGCCGTGATGTCATCCTCCATTAAGTCCGTTTTTTACTCCGCCAGATCCGCAACGGATCTCTGCTGTTACTGTCTTTCTGAAAATCGAGGCGCCATGAGGGGGAGATAACCACGCCGTGGTCTCCTTGAATATCGCGCCCACTTATGGCTTGCCTTATAAATAGGCCGGCCCAGCACTTTCTCCTCACGCTCTCCCTCTTCCTCCTCGCGCTGTTTCTCCTTTGCTCGAGCTCCGCCACTGCCGCCGCCGTCGCACCCCTGGTCTTCATCAACCCGGCCGTTGCATCAACCTGATTCGGACCAGACTCACGGCGGCGACCTCCGCTCCTTCCAACTCCGGTGAGTCTCCTCTGCCTTGCTAGAACAGATCTGCGGTAGGGTTCTTTCAGTTCTTCGTGTTCATCACCATTGCCCACAGACTCGGTAGTTCTTGTTGCCACTGTAGTTAGTTGATGTTTAACCTCGCGTAGAACCACTGCGGTAGAGGTTTGAGACCCATTTCATCTATAAGAAAACCCTCTTTTTACTGCATAAGAACTGTGTTCAACCTCAAAAACTTCTTCTGCCTCTGTTTTTTAGGTCTAGAAAATTTTCACCTCGCCCGACCATTTTGATCCGAAAAAGTTATTGCAATATGTGAAATCCGTTTTACCATACTTAGTAAAAACTGCAACCCTTGAATCTTGGCGGCTTATGCTTCCGACTTAAAGAAAACACGCGTCGTAGAACTTTCCGGTTTAAAGAGAACCATGCTCCGTAGAATCCTCCGACTTAACTGCAGTAAGCCGTAGATGACCAACTTATCCTGAAAACTCCGACGGCTTAGATAACTCATCGTATCAATATATATCATTAGTTCCCTTCATAAGTCGTCACTGTAGTTTGAATGATAATCCCCGGCTTATAATTAACCCAGACACTTTTCTCTTCCTCATAGACCACCAACCGTCACCATGCCTCCCAAGACTCCCATCACTTGCAACTGGATGAAATCCAACGTCACTGATGAGACCCTGGCCAACTTTGTTAAGTCCGGATATCTGCCCAAGAAGGAAGTGATGTCCTACCGTGCCCCTGATCCGTCAGAAGAAAGACCACAGCCAAGGGACGGGGAGGTAGTGATCTTTGCAGACCATATGAGCCGGGGCTTCGCACCGCCCGGCTCAAAATTCTTCCGGGACGTGCTCAACTTCTTTGACCTTCGGCCTCAGGATATAGGACCCAATTCCATATCCAACATCTGCAACTTCCAAGTTTTTTGTGAAGTATATCTTGGAGAAGAGCCGAGTCTGCTGCTCTTCAGAGAGCTGTTTTATTTGAACCGCCAAAATGAGTGCGCAAACGGTCCAAGTCTAGAGCTAGGCGGCATCTCCATCCAACGGCGCAGGGACTGTCTATTTCCTTACGCAAAACCGCCAAGTCACCCCAAGGACTGGAACATGACTTGGTTCTACTGCCAAGACACGTCCCCGGCTGATGAGAGCCCGCTGCCCGGCTTTCGCCCAACGCGCCTGGAGCCGACTCATCTGCTATCCGACAAGCTGACTGCCGCGGAACGCCAGCCTCTGCTTCCAACGATCAACAAGATCAAGGCCCTGCTAGGCAACGGTCTGAACGGAATAGACCTGGTCCGGGTCTGGATCTCATGGCGGGTGATCCCATTGAGCCGCCGCCCCGGCTTAATGTGTGAGTACACCGGGCGAAAGGATGACCCGCAGAGACACAGTCGCAATGATCTTCCAGAAGACGTTGTTAAACGAGAGCCTGGCAGACTGTGGAAGGACCGGGCTAGCCCCGTTCTGCAAGACCAATCCGGCCCCTGCGGTAAATCGCTGACCTTTAACCTTTCAACTTCTTTTACATGCCATCTTGCTAAGAATTCATTACTGTATTTCTCAGGCTGATGATAAATTCTGGCGGGTCAAGTATGACCATGAGGCGGCCAAGAAGGCCAGGAAGGCGAAGAAAGCCGCCAAGAGAGCCGCCCCTCGCAAAAAGGGAAGCAGACCCACTGCTTCGGAGCTGCTGCAATTAAGCGATAGCTCCGAGTCAGAGGTAACCCTTAAACCTTTAAACTCTTGCCATATTTGTTGTTTGCTGCTGTCCACTTTACCATCATTTTGTTTATTGACAGGATGACACCGGCGCCAGTAACCCGGTGATTGAAGAGGTAACATTACTCTCCTCCGACTCGGAGCCTTTGGCACAGCTGAAAGTCCGAAGGGTAACCCGGAAAGTAAGCTTTTCTCATCCATTAGCTCATCAAGACCCTCAATTTCTTTTGAAGCAGCAGGATCACGAAAGCCGGCGACTCACCCGGGCCCGCAAGGACACCGACCTCTCCGCCGGGTTACCCGACGCGACAAGGAAGCGTCGCACCGAGGTCTTTTCTCACTTGTACCCTTTTCATCCGTTGGCGGGTGTTATCCGTCAACCACTTAATTCTTCTGACTCCAATTACCAAGAGACCTCCCCCTCTTCGGGTGACTCCATGCAGTCAAGTCTGCCGGCCTTCAAGACTGCACCCGGGTAATAACAATCACCTTACATTATCTGTCTGTATTTACTCTTTGTATGCCTAACACTTCTGTCTTTTCAGTGCCCAGGCAAAGCTCACCAAAAGAGCAAAGAAGACCAGGTCAGCCGGAGTGCCGGACTTGCCTGAGCCGGAGACGACGGCTCAAGATCCGCCAGCCGCCTCCGAGGCCACCATTCCCATGGATACGGCGCCTGAAGCCCCTGCCCCGACCACCAAGACAACGACCGAAGCGTCAGCTACTCCGGAGGCCTCCGGCTCAACCCCACCGGCTAACGACCCGGACGTGGTAATTACCCGGACGGAGTATGTTGAGCCGGGGAGGCCGAC
The DNA here is from genome assembly GCF_018294505.1 of Triticum aestivum. Classification (NCBI taxonomy): domain Eukaryota; kingdom Viridiplantae; phylum Streptophyta; class Magnoliopsida; order Poales; family Poaceae; genus Triticum; species Triticum aestivum. The sequence continues at coordinate 460,636,915 of NC_057799.1, forward strand.
CGCACTGGCCCAATGCTCCGCGAAGGGGGAGCTGCTGCGACCCCACCGGGCGAATCTGGATCTCTCGGGCTACCCCGATTTGAGCATTGGAGAGCTCGTTTCTGGCTACATCAGCCAGGTTCACAAGAGCCGGGACGCGGAGATCGCCATGGTCAATCAGATCCAACAAAAGTCTGAGGTAACCTTCTGCTGTCTTCTTACTTTCCGCATAGTGATCCTTGTCATGCTAGCCCCCAAGTCTATAACTTATACTTGGCATATGTTGTAGACTTAGAGTCCGGCTTACTTAATTGAACCAGCAGTACGTAGATAGACACGTTCAATATGCATTAGCCCCCAAGTGCCAAGTGTCTTTGCTTGGAAAGTGCTTGGGACTTATATAATGACTGTTTAATAACCCGGAAATATATACAGGCTACTGGCAAGAAATTTGAGTCGGACCTTGCGGGTCTCAAGAGCCGGTTAAAAACTCAAGAGATGGAGAACCGGAAGGCGAATGCCAAGTTTGTCTCCAGCATCGCCGCTCAGGAGAAATTGAAGACTGAATTCGACGCTGAGCGGAAGGCCTGGGCTGAGGAGAAAGCCGCACTGGTGACCCGGGCAGAACAGGCGGAGAAGGCCCTCACTGAGAAGACCACTGAGCTCTCCGGTCTAAAGCACCAGGTTTCCCAAATGGTGGCTGCTATCTTCGGTAAGTCGCCTCACCGGCTTTCATCAAGTCTGCACATGTTACGATTCACCCTTGTCACCGGCTTACCTGACCTTTATTAAAAAGGTCCCAGGAGTGCCAACCTCAACCAAAGCATGGTCACCAAGCTAAAGGCCGTGTACACCCTGGTGGAACAACTCTACACCGGGTCACAGCGCGCCTTAGCTGTGGTGGCCCTATCCAATGAGGTGCCAACCAATCTGGCTGAAGTCCTGCGCTGGCTCGCAGTTTTGCCACAGCGAATCCAAGAGCTACGTCGAGCCTCCGCAAGATCCGGAGCAATTGCCGCGCTGAGCCAGGCCAAAGCCTTCCTGCCGGAGCTAGACCCGGCAGACATCGCCCTGGGTTACCCCAGCCTGAAGGAAGACGGCTCCACCTTCGACCAGAAGGATTTCGCGGCATGCGTGAAGGCTGTACGCCTGGTGGCCACCATCATCGGGAACGACACCGACTTAACCAAGTATCAGCCGGGGTACAACGCGGAGAATCAGAGGATTCCAACCCCTCGCTATGAAGCTCTTAGTCTGATTCCTCCGGCTCGCCAACACACCTACGCCCCCGAGATTGACCCGGCCGGGTTAATTGACGAAGAAGCTCAGTTCGAAGCTCTCAGCGGCATCAACTGGAAATCGTCGACCTTCGAAGCCTTGGGATCAGCCGGAGCAGAAGATGAGCCGGGGACTTCGACTCAGCAGGCGTCATAAACCGGCTAGCGGCTCACCAAACAACGCTCCACCCTTGAAACTTTGAAAAAAAATGTAATAGAATAAGTGCAACAATTTATCTCTGCCGTGCCATCGTGCATGTAATGAATGCTGAAATCCTTTGAAGTCATTCTTTTGATGCTCCTCCGGGTCATAATTATCCTTCGTGCTTCTCAACCTTTAAAAAAGTACCTTCAAGCATCTGCATAGAAAGGTAAATCACAAGTCTCAAGACGGCTTACCACCCTCCGGATTAAATGACCCGGGTAGCATGGTTGGTATCTTAACTCTAATGGACTTGTCTTGATGACATCCAGGATGTTCAATTAACAAGATAACTCCAAAATTAAGCCGGTCAAGCGAAACCCGGCCATGCACACGTTGTCATAATCAGAGTAGACTTTGCGATAAATCGGAACTTAGGGGCTTCCAGTTCGAATACGACCAGAGACCCGGCCCGAAAGGGGTTTAAGCCAAGATTCGGATACGATCATATAGCCCCCAATGGGTGTGGCGATGCCAATCAAGAGGGTACCGACAGCTATGTTCTCTTGGGTTCGAATACGACCCATGTTTGAACAGGAAGCCCCCAAGTGATTCTGAAAATTGTTTAACGACGCTGATTCGAATACGATCCATTTCGGTTCTCAGAGGGGTTACACTATGATTCAAATATGACCAAAGGCAACCTCCCAATGAGCTCGGCACTTTGCCAATCAAATGGGTATCGACAGTTATGTTCTCTTTGGTTCGAATACGACCCATGTTTGAACAGGAAGCCCCCAAGTGATCTTACTGCTTACGGCTAGACTCAAATGCGATCATAAGCCGGATCCTCCTTCCAAATTAGTATGACACGTATATTTGGAGGAGAAAAAAGGACAGAGGTCCTGCTTTATTGCTTATCATAATATATATATGTCTGAGATAAATATGTACACCACAAGAGCCGGTAGCTCAAGTGTAATAAGGCCGAAGCTGAGCGATATTCCACGGCCGACGGGTCTCCTCCTCAGATTTACGCGAATCTTTACGCTCCCAAACATCAATGAGGTAATATGACCCGTTGTGCAAGTTCTTACTGACCACAAAGGGCCCTTCCCAAGGTGGGGATAATTTGTGTGAATCTGTTTGATCCTGGATGAGCCGGAGCACAAGGTCGCCTTCCTGGAAGACCCGGGTTTTGACCCGGCGGCTATGATAACGGCGCAGGTCTTGTTGGTAAATCGCTGAACGGGCTGCTGCCACATCACGCTGTTCATCCAACAAGTCCAGAGCAACTTGGCGCGCCTGTTCATTGTCCGTCTCAACATAAGCCGCCACACGAGGTGAATCATGACGGATGTTGCTAGGGAGGACCGCTTCTGCCCCATAAACCATGAAGAAAGGCGTGAAGCCAGTAGACCTATTAGGAGTAGTGTTGATGCTCCATAAGACGGAGGGCAACTCCTCCACCCAACAACCCGGCGTCCGTTGCAAAGGGACCAAAAGCCGGGGTTTGATGCCCTTCAGAATCTCCTGGTTAGCTCTCTCAGCTTGACCATTGGACTGGGGATGAGCCACTGAAGAAACATCAAGCCGGATATGCTCTCGTTGACAAAACTCCTCCATAGCGCCTTTGGACAGATTAGTGCCATTGTCTGTTATGATGCTGTGCGGAAAGCCGAAGCGGAAGATCACCTTTTTCATAAATTGAACCGCTGTGGCTGCATCACACTTGCTAACTGGCTCAGCTTCCACCCACTTCGTGAATTTGTCCACTGCCACCAAGAGGTGGGTCTTCTTATCCTTGGACCGTTTAAAAGGCCCGACCATATCAAGCCCCCAGACCGCAAAGGGCCAAGTGATCGGGATCATCCTCAATTCCTGAGCCGGCACATGAGCCCGTCGAGAGAACCTCTGACAACCATCACACTTACTGACCAAGTCCTCCGCATCAGCGTGAGCCGTCAACCAATAAAAACCATGACGGAATGCCTTGGCCACAAGGGATTTTGAGCCGGCATGATGGCCGCAATCCCCTTCATGGATCTCGCGCAAGATCTCTTGACCTTCCTCAGGGGAAATACAACGCTGAAATACCCCTGAAACACTGCGATGATGCAACTCGCCGTTGATAACAATCATTGACTTGGCCCGCCGGATTATTTGCCTGGCCAAAGTTTCATCCTCAGGCAACTCTCCCCGGGTTATATAAACCAAGTACGGCATTGTCCAGTCTGGTATGACATGAAGAACCGCCACCAGTCGTGCCTCCGGGTCAGGGATAGCCAAGTCCTCCTCTGTAGGCAACTTAACCGAAGGGTTATATAGGACATCCAGGAAAGTGTTAGGCGGCACCGGCTTTCGCTGAGAGCCGAGCCGGCTTAAAGCATCAGCCGCCTCATTCTTCCTGCGGTCAATGTGCTCCACTTGATATCCCTGAAAGTGCCCAGCAATGGCATCAACCTCGCGGCGATAAGCCGCCATGAGGGGATCCTTAGAATCCCAAGTGCCTGATACTTGTTGAACCACCAAATCTGAGTCCCCAAAGCACCGTACCCGGCTTAAGCTCATCTCCTTAGCCACCCGAAGACCGTGGAGTAAGGCCTCATATTCAGCCGCATTGTTAGTGCAAGGAAACATCAATTGTAGCACATACTTGAACTTGTCACCCCTAGGGGAAGCCAATACAACACCAGCCCCCGAGCCCTCCAGCTGCCTGGACCCATCAAAGTGAATAGTCCAATAGGTGTTATCCGGCTTCTGCTCAGGTACTTGCGACTCTGTCCAATCATTAATAAAATCCACCAAAGCCTGAGACTTAACAGCAGTGCGTGGCACATATTTGAGGCCATGAGGCCCAAGCTCAATAGCCCACTTAGCAATTCTCCCTGTAGCCTCTCGGTTCTGGATAATATCCCCAAGAGGGGCAGAACTGACCACAGTGATGGGATGACCCTGAAAATAATGCTTGAGTTTCCGGCTCGCCATGAACACACCATATACAAGCTTCTGCCAGTGCGGGTATCGCTGCTTGGACTCAATAAGCACCTCACTGACATAATAAACCGGCCGCTGAACCGGATGCTCCTTACCCGTATCCTTACGCTCCACCACCATAGCCACACTGACGGCTCGTGTGTTTGCCGCCACATACAGTAGCAAGGGCTCCTTATCAACCGGAGCAGCAAGGACGGGGGGCTCTGCCAGTTGCTTTTTCAAATCCTCGAAGGCGGTATTAGCTGCATCATTCCAGACAAAGTTATCCGTTTTCTTCATCAACTGATATAAGGGCATAGCCTTCTCACCCAAGCGGCTTATGAACCGGCTTAAAGCAGCGATGCGACCTGCCAAACGCTGAACATCATTTATACATGCCGGCTTAGCTAGAGAAGTGATAGCTTTGATCTTCTCCGGGTTAGCTTCAATTCCTCTGTCAGAAACCAAGAAGCCCAATAGCTTCCCCGCAGGAACACCAAAAACACATTTGGCCGGGTTAAGCATCATCTTGTAGACCCGGAGATTATCGAAGGTTTCCCTTAAGTCATCTATCAGGGTTTCCTCCTTGATGGACTTAACCACAATATCGTCCACGTAAGCGTGAACATTGCGCCCGATCTGTTTATGGAGACAATTCTGTACACAACGCTGGTAAGTCGCCTGCGCACACTTGAGCCCAAAGGGCATAGAGACATAGCAGAAGGCTCCAAAGGGAGTGATGAACGCCGTCTTCTCCTGGTCCTTAACTGCCATCTTAATCTGATGATACCCGGAATAGGCATCCAAGAAACTTAAGCGTGCACAACCTGCCGTAGCATCAATGATTTGATCAATACGGGGGAGAGCAAAAGGATCAGCCGGACACGCCTTGTTCAAGTCCGTGTAGTCCACACACATCCGCCAGGTGCCGTTCTTCTTAAGTACGAGCACCGGGTTAGCCAACCACTCTGGGTGAAAAACCTCAACAATGAACCCGGCCGCCAAGAGCCGGGCCACTTCTTCACCAATAGCTTTCCGCCTCTCTTCGTTAAACCGTCGAAGGAACTGTCTGACCGGCTTAAATTTTGGATCAACATTGAGAGTGTGCTCAGCGAGTTCTCTAGGTACACCTGGCATGTCAGAAGGTTTCCACGCGAAGATGTCCGTATTCTCACGGATGAACTCGATGAGCGCGCTTTCCTATTTCGGGTCCAGATTTGCACTGATGCTGAACTGCTGAGACGAGTCACCTGGAACAAAATCAACAAGTTTAGTCTCATCAGCCGATTTAAACTTCATTGCTGGTTCATTCTCCGTGGTTGGCTTTTTCAGAGAGGTCATATCTGTTGGGTCAACATTGTCTTTATAAGATTTCAACTCTTCTGTGGCACAAACAGACTCCGCATAAGCTGCGTCACCTTCCTCACACTCCAGAGCCACTTTCCGGCTGCCGTGAACCGTAATGGTCCCGTTGTGACCCGGCATCTTGAGCTGTAAGTACACATAACACGGCCGTGCCATGAACTTGGCGTAAGCCGGCCGTCCAAATATGGCGTGGTATGGACTTCTTATCTTGACCACCTCAAAGGTCAACTTCTCCACCCTGTAGTTGTTCTCGTCACCAAAAGCCACTTCTAGTTCGATCTTGCCGACTGGATAAGCCGATTTACCGGGTACCACACCATGGAAGATAGTATTTGACTGGCTGAGGTTCTTATCGACTAGCCCCATACGACGGAAAGTCTCATAATAAAGGATGTTGATGCTGCTGCCTCCATCCATGAGTACCTTTGTGAACTTATAGCCTCCCACTTGAGGAGCCACCACTAAGGCCAGGTTGCCCGGGTTATCCACCCGGGGAGGGTGATCCTCCCTACTCCACACTATGGGCTGCTCCGACCACCGTAAGTAGCATGGAACCGCCGGCTCAACAGCATTAACAGCCCTCTTGTGAAGCTTCTCGTCTCGTTTGCACAAACTAGTGGTGAACACGTGATACTGTCCACCGCTAAGCTGCTTTGGGTTGGTCTGATAGCCCCCCTGTTGCTGTTGATGACCCTGACCAGACTGTTGATTAAAGCCCCCTTGACCGTTCTGAGGACCGGAATTTGACTCGCCGCCCGGGCCATGAAAGCCGCCGGCGCCTGAGCCGCCACCAGGACCATTGTAGTTTTAAAAGGCCTTCATGATAGCACAATCCTTCCACAGATGAGTCGCCGGCTTCTCTCTAGAACCGTGTCTCGGACAAGGTTCATTCAACAGCTGTTCCAGAGAAGGTCCTGACCCGCCGCCTCGGGGAGGGGGCCTCCCCTTGCGTCGCTGGTTATTACCTTGAGAGTTGGTGTTGGCTACAAACTCTAGGCTGCCATCGGCCTTGCGCTTGCCTCCTCCTTGGTTCCCCGGGCTAAACTGAGGACCCTTGCCGTTGCCGTTCTTCTTTCCCTTCCCTGCCCTTTCATCATCTGAAGGGGGATCCTTGGTACCATCGGAATCGGCGTACTTGACAAGAGCTGCCATCAGTGTACCCATATCAGTACAGTCACGCTTAAGCTGCCCGAGTTTCATCTTTAGGGGCACAAAGCGACAGTTTTGTTCCAACATTAAGACTGCAGAGCCGGCATCCATCTTATCCGATGAATGTATGATCTCCTTGACCCGGCGAACCCAATGGGTCGTGGATTCACCCTCCTGCTGCTTACAGTTAGTCAGATCCACGATTGACATAGATTGCCTGCAGGTATCTTTGAAGTTTTGAATGAACCGGGCTTTCAGCTCAGCCCAAGACCCGATGGAGTTCGGCGGTAACCCTTTCAACCACGTGCGGGCAGTTCCATCTAACATCATGGTGAAATATTTGGCCATGGCCGCCTCGCTGACTTCCAGTAATTCCATAGCCATCTCATAACTCTCAATCCAGGCTGCAGGCTGTAAGTCTGCTGTATAGTTAGGCACCTTCCTAGGTCCTTTGAAGTCCTTGGGTAGACGTTCATTACGGATAGCTGGCACCAAACAAGGGACACCCCCGGTTCTGGTAGGGATACCCGCATCAACGGACGTCGTCGGATAAGCCGGGGGGGTCTGGTAAGCCGTCAATTGAGGCGCCTGCTCCGCCTCCTGGCATGCTTGGTCTGCTACGTAGAAGGCTCCATTATGAGCCGGGCCATGACCAGGGGGCGGGTCATGGCGTCGGACATTACTTGAGCCGGTCGCCGAGACCATGTGCCGGCTGTAACTCGGGCTCTGCCCTGGACGAGGGGTTGAGTGGATCCTATCCCGGCTGTAGGAGTACGCCTCTTGTTGCGCCAGTGCTGTATGAAGGAGTTCTCTGACCCGGCGGGTCTCAATAGCCGTCGGAGAGTCGCCATTAACGGGCAGAGCCGCCAGCCGTGCCGCCGCGGCAACCATGTTCTCCAGTGGGTTATTATAATGGCCCGGGGGTATTGGCACATATTGAGGCGGGGCAGGGGGCCCCTGGGGAGGCCCCATCACTCGTGGTTGAATAAGGGGTCCAGACCCGGGTGCTACGACCCCTGGCGGGTGACTAGACCCTGCACCTGGCGTGTTGAAGAGGTTGCGCGGACCGTAGACCGGCGGGAGTCGAGATTGAGCCTTTTGATGCCTCCTTCTCATGACCTCATTGGCCGCGTTCTGATCCATCGTGAGTTGGAAGGACTGCGCCTGAATCAGCTGGGTCTGGGCATCGAGAGCCGCCCGCTCCGCAGCCAGCCTGATCCCTTCCGCTGCAAGGTCCTCTTTAGCTTTTATCAGATCCAATCTTAGCTGTGCCACTGCCGCATCATGCTGAACTTGATCCGCCGGGTCGACTGTGGCGGTTAACAGGGCCGTCATCTTATCCGTGAGATCCATCAGCACCTGAGCCGGGGAAGGCACCGGGTTTTCCGATCCGGCAGCGGGGTTCTGAACAGGCTGCGCACCAGCCATAAAAACTCCGACCTGACTTGGCGGATCAAAAAGGTCCGGAATACTGTTGCCATCGGAATAACTCATGAGCCTGCCATCTTGAAGTTGGTACAACGAGTTTGACTCATCAGCGGCCGACTCGCCGTCAGAGCCGGCGGCCGCCTCATCACCAGACCCGGATGGATCAGAGGGCCCTCCGTGGATGCATCCCACAAAAGCGCGCTTTAAGGCAGGCCGGGCCCGGGTGGGTCGTGCGCGCTGAGCCGTTTCGATGAGACCGGCGCGGAGATCCGGCTCGGGGCCCGGCTCTCCAATCTTGCCGATGAAGACATGAATTCCACCGAAGGGGACCCGGTACCCGTACTCCACTGAGCCGGCGTCGGGGCCCCAGTCCGCATCGTCGATGTAGAGCTTGCCGCGACGACTCTTGGTCATCCGGCCCACAGCGTATCCCTTGAGCCCTTCGAAGCTGCCCTTCAAGAACTCAAATCCACCGTGCGCCAGCCCCACGGTGGGCGCCAACTGTCGTGGAATTGTCACGGCAGATGTCCTCGGGTTAGGACTTAGTCGTGGAGCCATCGCAATTGGGAAGCTTGAAGGGGTTAAGTGGGACAAGGAACACGAGGGTTTATACTGGTTCAGCCCCTTACGGTGAAGGTAAAAGCCTACGTCCAGTTGAGGTTGTATTAATCAGGGTTTCGATAACCAGGGAGCTAAACAGCAATGCCCGGCTCTCGATCAGATTGTTGTCGCCCCTAAACCGCTGCCGGGTCGTCCCTTTATATAGGGAGGTTGACACCCAGCGGCCCTTAGAGTCCCGGCCGGCTCATAAGAGTGTCCGGCTCGGACTCTAAACAATACTTGCCTTATACTACAAGTTCTCCTATAACAATAAAGATTGTACTACGGGCTTTAAGCCATATCCGGGTCTCAGCCCATCTCTGGCCATTATCTTGGAACTTGGCTCCAGGCTTCTGGCAATGACCCTACGAGTAACCCGGCCCTCCTGGCGGGTGACTCCAAGGTCTATATCCTCAACACTCGTGATGAAACCATTCGGTTTTTCTCTCTCAATGAGAAGGGCGAATTGAATGCCATCACTCAAATTCCAGTCGTTTGCGAGTATCAAGATGTCTTTCCAGAAGAGCTTCCGGGTATGCCTCCTCATCGGCCAGTTGAGTTTGTTATCAAACTAGAGCCTGGCACTGAACCCGTTTGCAAGCGTCCATACAAGCTTGGACCCAACGAGCTGAAGGAATTGAAGAAGCAGCTCGATGAACAAGAACGTCTGGGTTTGATCAGACCGAGTTCTTCTCCATGGGGTTGTGGTGTTCTTTTTGTCAAGAAGAAGGATGGCACGGACCGACTTTGTGTCGACTACCGTCCATTGAACAAGAAGACAATCAAGAACAAGTATCCACTTCCCAACATCAATGAGCTATTTGAGCAACTCAAAGGTGCTAAAGTATTCTCAAAGCTTGACCTTCGTATGGGTTATCATCAGATTCGCATTCGTGAAGAAGATATTCCCAAGACAGCTTTCAGAACAAGCTTTGGTTCTTATGAATATACTGTCGTGTCTTTCGGCCTTGTCAATGCTCCTCCAGTGTTCTCTCGGATGATGAATTTCATATTCAACCCCTATACCAATGAATTCGTTCTGGTGTATCTCGATGATATCTTGGTCTTCTCCAAGAATAAGCAGGATCATGCCAAACATTTGCGATTGGTGCTCGACAAGCTCAGAGAGTATCAATTCTATGCGAAGTTCTCCAAATGTGAGTTTTGGCTCGATGAAGTTCTTTTCCTTGGTCACATCATCTCTGCCAAGGGAATCGCTGTTAACCCCGAGAAGGTGTCCGCAGTTGTGGATTGGGAACCTCCTCAAAATGTCAAGCAGCTCCGCAGTTTTCCGGGTCTTGCAAGCTATTGCCGAAGATTCGTTGAGAATTTCTCCAAGATTGCAAAGCCTCTTTCCAACCTCCTACAGAAGCATGTGAAATATGTCTGGTCTCCTGAGTGTGATGTTGCTTACAACACTCTCAAAGAGAAACTAGTCACAGCTCCTGTTTTGACTCCTCCCGATGAATCCAAGCCGTATGAAGTTTTCTGTGATGCTTCTCTCCAAGGTCTCGGTGCTGTGTTAATGCAAGAGAAGAAAGTTGTGGCCTATACCTCTCGGCAGTTGAAGCCCAACGAGAAGAACTACCCCACTCACGATCTTGAGTTGGCGGCAGTTGTCCATGCATTGATTACATGGAGACATCTCTTGTTGGGAAGACAAGTGGACATTTTCACTGATCACAAGAGTCTCAAGTATATCTTCACTCAGCCCAACCTCAACCTCAGGCAGACTCGATGGGTCAAAATGATTCAAGAGTACAATCCGAGTATCGAATATACTCCAGGCAAGGCCAATGTCATTGCAGATGCTTTAAGCAGGAAGGCTTATTGCAACAGCTTAATCCTCAAGCCTTTCCAACCGGATCTTTGTGAAGCTTTCCGCAAGCTGAATCTCCAAGTTGTTCCTCAAGGCTTTCTTGCCAACCTCATAGTATCTCCTACTTTGGAAGATCAAATTTGTGAGGCACAACTCCTTGATGCCATGGTGAAGAAGGTGAAACGTGGTATCGACAAGGGTCTTTCCAAATACAAGTGCTATCGCATTGATGACAGAGACACTTTGTTCTTCCAGGACCGGATTGTGGTTCTGAAAGGTGATCTAAGGAAAGTCATAATGAACGAGGCGCACAATTCTCTCCTGTCCATTCATCCTGGAAGTACGAAGATGTATCATGACCTCAAGCAGTCGTATTGGTGGACTCGAATGAAGCGAGAAATTGCTCAATTCGTGAATGAATGTGATGTCTGTCGAAGAGTGAAAGCAGAACATCAACGACCAGCTGGTCTCCTCCAACCTCTTGCTATCCCAGAATGGAAGTTTGATCATATCGAAATGGACTTCGTGACTGGATTTCCCAAGTCCAAGCGCGGAAATGATGCTATCTTCGTTGTCATTGACAAGCTCTCTAAAGTGGCTCATTTCCTTCCTATCAAAGAATCCATCATAGCAGCTCAGCTGGCAGAGCTTTACACCTGCAGAATTGTCTCCTTGCACGGCATTCCACAATTGATTTCTTCAGATCGTGGAAGCATCTTCACCTCTAAGTTCTGGGACTCCTTCCAGAAGGCCATGGGCACAAACATTCACTTCAGCACAGCTTTCCACCCTCAAACTAGTGGCCAAGTCGAGCGAGTCAATCAAATTCTTGAAGATATGCTCAGGGCTCGTGTCATTTCTTTTGGCATGAAATGGGAAGATTGTCTCCCTTATGATGAATTCTCCTACAACAACAGCTTCCAAGCGAGTTCGGGCAAGGCCCCATTCGAGATTCTCTATGGCAGAAAGTGCCGTACTCCTCTCAATTGGTCAGAGACTGGTGAACGCCAACTTCTTGGCAATGACTTAATCACTGAAGCTGAAGAAATGTGTAAAGTCATCCGTGATAATCTCAAAGCCGCGCAATCGCGTCAGAAGAGCTACTATGATAGTAAGCATCGTGATTTGGCTTTCGAGATCGGAGACCATGTCTACCTCCGCGTCTCTCCAATGAAAGGCACTCGTCGCTTCGGTATCAAAGGGAAGCTTGCCCCTAGATACGTGGGTCCTTTCAAGATCATTGGCAAAAGAGGCGACCTCGCCTATCAACTTGAGCTTCCTTCCAACTTCGTGAACGTGCACGATGTGTTCCATGTGTCACAGCTCCGCAAGTGCTTCAAGACGCCTGAGCGCACTATCAACTTCGAAGAGATTGACCTCCAATAAGATTTGTCTTATCATGAGCACCCAGTTGCTATTCTTGAAGAAACTGAGCGCAAGACTCGCAACAAGTCAATCAAATTCCTGAAAGTGAAGGGGTCGCACCATTCCAACCGGGAAGCCACCTGGGAACGCGAGGACCATCTCCGTTCTGAATATCCGGAGTTCTTTCAGTCCTAGATCTCAGGACGAGATCCTCTCGTAGTGGTGGAGTGTTGTAACACCCCGCATGTAACTTGCCATATTTGTAACTCCGACTCTTGCCATTTTCGGCTATGTGTTATATTTTTCCCTTCGTTGTCGGGTTTTGTCTTTCATTTTGTATTTTGTCATGTCATGCATTTTCATATCATGTCATCATGTGCATTGCATTCGCATACGTGTTCGTCTCATGCATCCGAGCTTTTTCCCCGTTGTCCGTTTTCCAATCCGGCGCTCCTATCTCCTCCGGTGCACCCCTCTTGTTTTCTTTCGTGTGCGTGTGTCAAACTTTCTCGGAATGGACCGAGGCTTGTCAAGTGGTCTTAATATACCACCCGGAGACTACCGGTCAAGTTTCGTTCCATTCGGAGGTCGTTTGGTACTCCAACGGTTAACCGGGCATCCGCAAAGTCCATTCGAGTGTCCAGCAAAAAACCCCTCCAAAACCAGCCCAAAACCCACCAAACTCTCTTCCATGCTCTAGGTCGTTCGATCACGATCGTGTGGGCGAAAACCGCACCTCATTTGGAGCCTCCTAGCTCCCTCTACCTATAAATATGTGGGCATCTCGAAAAACGAAACTGTAGACGAACCCTAACCCTCTCCCTCCGCGCCGCGCCGGACGCGTCCGCTCCGGCCGGACAACGTCC